>NW_028227271.1:17020000-17312500 GCF_978045245.1 Mus caroli
TGTGGTCAAATGTATAACGTCACAGCCAGACACAACTAGATAGGACAGGTGTTCTACTGAACAGTAAGGCTGACTGTCGTCAATAACACTGTATCTGGGGAGGTGGCTCAGTTGATGGAGTACTGGTTTAGCATGCACAAAGCCCTGGGTTCCATTCCTACTTTGGTATAAACCACACGTGCCAGTAGACAAGAAGCGTGACATTTCAAGATCAGCTTCAGTTACAAAGCAAATGTGAGGCCAGCCTGGGAGACACAAGACCTTGTCTTTCCAAAAGAAATCGTCTATTAGTGCATTCATTAATTTCCTCTTGCTGTGATAAAACAGCTTGACCAAAAGAAACTTATGGAAGGAAGGGTTTATTTTGGCTTATGGCTCCAGCGGGATTGAGTCCGTCATTGTGGGAGGCAGGGCAGCAAGCAGCTGGAACAGGAGCTAGGGAGTTCACATCTTCAAGTGCAAAGGCAAAATGGTAAACTGGAGGTGAGGTGGGGGTATGTAATCTCAAAGCCCATCCCATGACATTCTTCTTCCACTAAGGTTATAGTCCCCAGTGCTCCCCGAACAGGTAGAAACTAAGGTTTCAAATGACAGAGCCTGTGAGAGAGATTTATCATTCAAACCACATCCAGATTTCTACAAGGTTAGCAAAAGATGTCGATGGTTTCCTCACAAAGCAGTGAGCACTGTTTGAAGTGACAGATATGCTCATCACTAGGCCAGTCATTATGCAGAGTATATGGCTATACCACACTGTATCTTGTAAAATTTAGCTATTGTCAATCAAATCTGAAACTTAAACAAGAATGAAGATCTCCCTCCTGTCCTGATCCTAGCATTGGAATTCTTGTCCTGGGAAAAGCAGGTAGTGTAATGGCAGTTCCCTGGGGCCCCTCCACATGGTGCTCTGTGACAGGGACCCCATCACCAAGTGTGCCCAGATGTTAGTGTGGCCACCATCCTAAACTTCCTCTCACCGTTCAAACTTACTAGGACTTCTATTTCAGTAAACACGGGGCTCTTTTGAAAAGAGCTAACAATTTCATAATATCATTGCACGGGGTTTTATTTTCTGCAACTATCCTCTCTATCTGTCCATGGACATTCCCCTCTGCGAGTCCTGCTGCTGGGAGCTGGGCTGCAGCAAACATTGCCAGGTACACAATACTGAGAACAAGTGGGACCCTTTCCAGAAGCTGAATTGCTGCGTCAAAGGTTAGACATATTAATAAGCTTGAAAATATTGCCAAGTGTCGTTCAGAGTAGGTTCAAAATTTTACACTCTGCTCTGTCATTTTTAAGAGAGAGGGCTTACCTAACCCTCTGCCAACTTCTTGAGAGGCCAATGGTGTGGACATTTTTTTTTTAATTCCTGTTTGTTTGCTTGTTGTTGGCAATCAGATTACCGGGTCTTTATCAGAGGACTGAGATAGCTTCCATTTGGGGAAGTGACATTGCAATCCCCTTCTTGATGGAACTGTAAGAGACAGCAGCACCCAGTGTTTCATTTGCAAGACAAAAGTGAATTGAGATCCAGCCAGAGGCAGAAGACTTATCTCTGCTAGCCCAGCTGCCCAAACCCAAACTGAAACTTTAGAAAATTATTAAGAGTCAAGCTTGACTAAGGATACACAAAGATGTGCATCCCTGTCTGCTAAGCTGTAAAATAAGTGGGATGAGGTACGTAGAGTTGAACCTACCCACTGTCTTTGCTGAGAAATAGACAAACATAAGTAACTGGCAGATGATACAGAGGATTTTACTGCCTGATTACCCAGCCCTGAGGAAAGAAAACCCGGGACTTGAGTTCAAAATTATGAGTGCCGCCATGTTCTTTTCGCTCAGTGGGGTGACTGCCTCTTGGCCAAGATGCTGCGTGATCTTGTGAGATTATGGAATAAACTACCCAATGTTCTCTGCTCTGAGTCTCCTCTTCTCATGAGTATGAAGCAGAGGTCATCATTGTTCCTCACAAAATCTTTATTCAACTCCTTATATGCTCTTCTGTTGAATTAATACTTTTTAATGACTTGGTAGCTCTACTTAAATTTTAAGAAAGTAGGAAGATTTTTTTTCCTTAATAACAAATATTCCACCTCTGTCTATTTATAGTCACAAACAGGCATACATTTTTTAAAGGATTATTTTGTTTTGCTCTACTGGCTGTTAGGTTATGCATTTTTACCATGCTGTTTAAAATTTTAATAGAATTATTTCTTTTCCTATAATTTGTGGTTTTAATGGTCGTCTTAAAACAGTCTTTAACACCCTAGAAATTAAAAAAAAATAAATCTATTCTCTTTTATGATTCCTTCTATTACATCTAATCCCAGAGAAGAGGGACTGGATATGGGGATTCTTAGGATGTCTGACTTTGAGGGGGTGACTCTGGGACTCCTGCAGGAGCCAGTGGGATGCAGGGGAGAGCATCTGGTTGGCAGCCTCCAGCAAGTCCAGGCACCTCTCAGTTCTGTGTAGAACTCCAAATGGCAGGTGGTGCACCCTTTCTTCAGCTAGAGGCAAAGGGGAAGATGGTTCCTGACTCTGAAAATCCTGAGGGGGGGGAGGGCCCCTCCAGGCACTGCTCCAGGGAAGTGCCTCGGGATTCCAGCCCTGTCTGGCTACAGTTGGGCAGGACAGCTTGGCCTGCAAAGCAGATGGGCCAGGGGTGGGTGGAACCAACACCACACACACACACACACATACACACACACACACGACACAAAACACCACTGTGGTTTTCTAGGTCCTTCTTTTCATCTTTGCCAGTCCTTCGAACATCTGTGGATGATGTGAGGAGTGAGGCTCTGTTCTCAGCCTCCCAAGGACTGCATACAGTTCCTCACGCTGTGATTGTTTCCCCTCCCCCATGACACTATTGCACTGTTGCTTCCTAACTATAATGTTGCTATTGGTATGAATTGTAATATAAGCATCTGATACACGAGACCCCGGGGGGGGGGGGTCTCGGCCCACAGGTTGAGAACTACTCTGCTAAGGCCATTGCCACAACTTCGCTTGCTACACTGTCTCCATACAGGTATTCACTGCTCATCTTAGCTTTGTGTGAAATGTCACCCTTATTCCATAAGGAACATCTGTGTGTATCTGTCTAGCCTGCCTTTTACTGCCTCGATCTGTTTTCCAGCCTGCATTGTTTATGTGTAGCAGGATGTCAGACTCTTTCTCTCTTCTCTCTTCACATACTTTTCTTTGCGAGTATTCCTGTGTGTGGATGAATGGTTATGTGTATGGCGGTGAGTGCTGTGTATGCTGAACCGCCTTCCTCCTCAGACTCCGCACATCTTGTTTTTTTGAGGACAGGGTTTCCCCCTGGCACCTGAGACACAACAATTGAGCTAGGTAGCCTGGTCAGCAGCTACAGGGATCTGTCTCCACTTTGCTGTCACTGGGATTAAAAGCATGTATCTCTATGGCAGGCTATTTCAAATGGGTACCAACTATCTAACTCAGGTACTTTACCAGCTGAGCCATCTCTCATTTCTCCCTCCCCAACCCCCCAACCCCGATGTTACATCTTCTATCTTTCATGGCTAGGCAAGGTGGCTTGCATGCATAACTCACCTTGAGATCTTCCCATGCACCGTAAATGAGCAAGGTTTTGTAAGTCAGTGGGCCAGCCCTCCCATGACCGTCCTCAGTCCAGCTTCCCAGAGGAAGCTGCCTTGAGTGAGTATGGGCAGACTTTCTCTAAGTCATTACATGACTGCTCCTTTGGTGAAAGATTTTTTGCGTAACAGCTTTGGTCTCATTTTACATGCTTAGACTTTCACCGGATGTTCCTAGCTGAACTTATTCGGACACACTTTCACAGTCTTCTGCCACAAATAGAATGCTTTTATTTCATTTTCTCTCTCTACCCTTTATAAATAAGTTTTGACTCCCACAACGTGAAATATTCTAAATGCTTCTGATAAGCATTTGAGTATGTGCTTCCCTATGGAGAAAGAAAAATTGAGAGGGTCAATACTTAAGTTCTTCTTTGTGGCCTACACCAAAGCATCACTTAGTGAGCCTTTGGCTCCTGGATCTTTGGCTTTTCCTTACCACGTGACTGGTGTGTAACTGTGAGCAGCAGGCCAGCTCAGCCATCCTTTGGTTTTGTCGTTTAAACAAAAGGCAGAAGTTCTTTTGAAGTCTTTTGTCATTTGGCCCTGTGACAAAAGGGTCAGGGGTGTGCCCTTGGGTCTGCCCCAGCTGTGCCTGTGTCCCCACCATAGTGTGAGATGGACCCTTCCCTCATAGTGTGTGTGACCCATCCTGCCTCACGTCTGGGTCGTTTGAAAGTCGATGGGGCTCTCAATAGCACTGATGGGAACATCCTGTGTGCGCTTCCTGCTGAGTCCGTGTAAATTTTTGGTTTTCAATTTTTGTCGTTGCTGTTGTTGGAAGATTATAATTATAGAAGTGCTCAGCTCGGTCATAGGTTATGAGTATATTTAGCTTTTGCAGGGTGAAGGCAAATTATTTCTCACTACCATAGTGTTGAGTAAGCGATACCTAAGCAGTTCAATTGTCTCATGTTTGTCTACATATGTTAGATTTTAAGAAGAAACTATGCCAACCTATTTGACTTGAAATAGGAATTTCGTTTGTAATTCCTCTGTGTGACATTACTAACCAGGCATCGTTTCTATGCCTGGACCCACTGCCTTTCAATTTGCCCTGCTACAAAAGTCTCAGCTATCAATTTGGACTGTTGGGGTTGTTTTAAAAACTGTCTTTGCTTCAGATGGGTCCTACATTTCAGGGCTGTCAGTCACATGAATCATAAATATATTTCATAGTTGGCATTTGGCATATTTATGTCGATCTTTACTGAAAAGAAGTTTTTTAAAATTCTTTTTACAATTGTGTATTCATTTATTTGTGTGTGTGTGTGTGTGTGTGTGTGTGTGTGTATGTGTGTGTGTGTGTGTGTGTGTGTGTGTGTGTGTTGGGGCTGGTGCACAAGCACATGCATTGGAGGGCAGCTTGCAGGAATTTGCTCACTCTATCCACGATGTAGATTTCTGGAATTCAAACAGGTCACCAGGCTTTTGAACAAAGGACTTTTACCCAGGCCATCTCACTGCTCCCTGAGCTGCTCTCTTCTTGCCCTCTGCTCTTATTTAAAATCTCCTTTCCCAGCAGCCCCTGACAACATCTTCTGCAAGGTGCAAATTTGTCATTTCCAGACCAGTTGCCTTAGTGCCCTGTGTTCTTGGAATCAGATGGGGATCTGAGACTTCACTCTTCACCTCTTTCTATAATGCCCCGACAGTATGACCTTTACTCATTTGCATGAAGATCTACTTTGGAACATGTCATGGTTGGATGTGGAGAGGGCAGCAACACTGAATGGCATGAGGGCACAGTGCAGCTGTGACCCAAGGATGGGGAGGTCTGCCAGCCATCTGTTGGGTCTATCAGCCAGCCATTCATGAGTTCTATCAGTCATCTCTGGGGTCTACCAGTTATCTGTGGGGTCTACCAGCCATCCGTTGATTCTACCAGCTATCTGTGGGGTCTAGCAATCATCCATGGGCTCTATCAGCTAGCTTGGGGTCTATCAGTCATTTATTGGTTTCACCAGCTATCTGTGGAGTCTATCAGCCATCTTTGGGGTCTATCCATCATCTGTGAGGTCTATCAGTCATCTGTGAGGTCTATCAGTCATCTGTAGAGTCTACCAGTCATCTGTGAGGTTTGTCAGACCATCTCATGTGTGCTGCTGGTACAAACTCCTTCCTAATCATCATTCCCTAGGCAATATGGTATAATGGCTACCTACACAGCCACTACAGGACCCTAGGCAGTATGAGTAATATATAGAAATTTTATATCGTACAGATTTATGCTGGGGGACTCTGTGCAAACACTGCATCTGAAGACATGGGGATCTATGTATGTGTCAGGGTTTCCCATAGCCTCTGGGAAGTAAGGAGTGGTTATTTCATATTAGCTCTAAACGGAGAGATAATGTTTTAAGTCTTCAAAAGCCATTAAGTGAGATGGTAAAGCATTTGGCATGCAAGCATGAGGGTCTGAGTTCAGATCCTAACATCCATATAAAAATTACAGGCATGATTATACACATCTGTAACCCCAGTGCTAGGGGTTTGAAGATGGTGAGACAGGAGGATCTCTGGAGACTTACAGCTAATTAGTCAATAAATGAGTTCTGGGATCAAGGAAAACACTGTCTCAAAAAAAATAAAGAGGAGAACTATTGAAGAAGACAGCCAATGTAGTCTTCTGGCTTCTATAAGCATGTACACACATGTACATTCAACTATGAACATGCTCAGTACAAACACACATGTACACACACACATAAATAAAATATCTATTAAGAAACTTTAAAGTGACTGGGCATAGGACTTTAATCCAAATACCTAGGAGGTAGAGGTGATGGATCCCTGAGTTTGGGGCCAGCCTGATCTACAGAGTGAGCTCCAGGATAGCCAGGATAACACAGAGAGACCCCACCTCAAATAAACTAAAAACAAAACCAACAACAACAAAAGGAACTTCAAAACTCAATCATATGTGTCAGGTGTCAAAAGGATGAGCATATTAAAAAGACATCAACTGCATCTGGACAGATGGTTCAGTGGTAAGAGCGTTGCTGCTCTTGCTGAGAACCTAAGTTCCATTCCTCGTACCTATCTTTGGTAGCTCACAGCCACCTGTATGTAACTCCAGATACAAGTCAATTTGACACCCTCTTTTGGCCTTCATGGGTACTGTACACATGCAGCAAACGTAACAAACACACATACACATAAATAAAACTGAATAAGAATTTAAAATTAAATAAGTTAAACATTAAAAGCACCCATTGAAATATGTTGTTCGTTTGTTTGTTGTTGGTTTTTTTTTATGGAGAAGCTAAGTACACACTGATATGCTCTAAGTTGTCAGGAGAAAAAAATGGATACAATGATAGAAGTGAAATGAAAATAAACACTAACTATAATGAAATTAACTGAGCAATGTATCCACTTCCTTAAAATGCAATCACGAAAGCCAGCGCCTATCACTGGCTTCATGAATCCATCTTAATTCCTGAATCCATCTCCTTCTGCCCATAAGCCCCTCCTGCTGGGAAACTCGGACTGAGCATGGTATTGAGGAGATAAGAATCACTTGCTCCTTGTCAATAGTTGTCATTTTCTTCTTGTCTTTTCTTTGGCTCCTTCCCATTCAAAGCATCTCAGACCTGACTTCAGAAGCCACAGTGAGAACGAATTATTTCCAAGGATGCAGGATCTTCCAACATCTATTTTTGGCGCTATTTCCTCCAGATTGAAACATTCCCTTGTGAGATGCTCAGGAGCCTCAAAAGGAAGTTACAGGAACTCATAACGGGGTGGGGGGGGGGACAGGAAGTTGCTACAATTGGGAAGGTGCTCATTGCATAAGCATGAGGACCTGAGTTCAGATCCCAACATCTGCATAAAAGCTGGGTGTAGTGGCACATGCCTGTAATATCAGCCCTTGAGAGACAAAGACAGAAGAACCCCTCCAGCTTGCTGGCCAGCCAGTCTTGCCTCAATCAGTGCTCCGGGTTCTGTAAGGGACATTGTTTCAATAACCAAGATGGAGAGACATAGAGGAGGTAGATCTGGCTTCTGTGAGAGTGTGCACCCACACAAAGGCAGACTTTATCATACATATACCACAAGCCAAGCTCCATACATAAATAAGAGAAGGTAATAAGGAACTAGCAAGACTCCTCAATGCTATCCAAGCAGTCGCTGCAGTGGAAGAAGACTCTTCAATAGAGTTGCCTGCAGCTTTCTTTGGTCCTCACCCATGTTGGCGGGGGGGGGGGGGAAGGGGGGTAGGGGGAACTTTGTGATGTTGCTTTCTGTGTCCATCATATTCCCTGTCTGTAACCTCCATAAATGCCTTGGTTCACTGAGATAGAGTTGGTAGATTTAGTCTTGGGTCTGTCATGGATGTCCTACCTGGTGCAAAGAGACATCCGTCTCTCCAGGAAAAACCAGGGGGTGAGCCATGACACCTCAGAGTTTGCTCAGTACAGTATCATTCTTTATCTGCCGTTAAAACCTTCAAGTCTTCCCTCAGTATCGTCCAGTAGAAGAAGAAGGCTGGTCAGCGTTTGCACTTAGGTTACCTCCAGGAGTGAATACAGGACTGATAATCGCCTGTAGTGATAAGCCACCTCCAGCTGCATGTTGAACCTCTGGTGTAGTCACATCCTCTGTATATGCCATTCCAGGTGTTAGGAGAAACGTTGTCCAGCAGATTGGTGGTGGAGAACACACCTCACAGTGGTCTTTAATCTCACCACCTATATGCTGAGGCCACCATCATCTCTTCATGAAGCTATGAACAAGCAAGGGGGTGGGTAAAGCACTGGACTGGAGCACTCGTTTCCAGAAAAGTTTCTAGGGAGAACAAACTGCTGGTCTGCCTCTGAGAATAGAGGCAGCTTGGCAGGAAAGCAAAGAGACTGTAGACAATGGCAAAAGGGAGATCTTTGAGCAGATGGAGGCTCGTAGGATTAATCTGGAACTAGATGCCCTTGCCCTTGGGATGGAGAACAGAAACTTGCCTCACAAGATTCCTGCAGGATGCTGAGTGTTGGCTTCTGTTTACTCTGCTAACACTGAGTAAACAGAACCTATGACAGGAGTGAAGCCATGGTCTAAGCTAGGTGTGACAACAGACCTGAGGGAGGAGGCAGGACTGTCTGAAGGAGGACCTTGTCATCAGCATTGCTGTTTGAAGGGTCTGGTTTGGTTCTAACATATGGACTCCACGTACCTCATCTTGTACACAAAATCCATGTCTGTATGTCCTCACCTCTTGGTTGCATTATTTGCTTTACAGGATTTCTGTACCCATTGATAGCATGAATAATTTTTTTTTTTATTTTCTACTCACAGAACCTCTCCCAATTTGTAACACAACTTATTGTTTACTTCTTACTTTCCTCAAGTTTATATCAGGGAACAACTTTTTTTTTTCAATTTAAAATTGGCTAGAAATTATTCACTTTAAATTTTTGTTTTGTTTTTTGTTTTTGTTTTTGGAGACAGGGTTTCTCTGTGTAGCCCTGGCTCTCCTGGAACTCACATTGTAGACCAGGCTGGCCTCGAACTCAGAAATTCGTCTGCCTCCCAAGTGCTGGGATTAAAGGCGTACACCACCACTGCCTGGCATTTAAATTTTTGTTAATGTGCCATGCAGTTCACAATAAGTGAATGAATGAATGAATGAATGAATAAATAAATAAATACTTCGTGGTTTCAAAAATAGCTCTAATTCTCCCAGAAGAAAATTAAGTGACCAGGATTAGCTCATTGGTAGGGTCCTTGCAAGGTTTCTTACTGGATTCTATGAACAGCATCATCTAACAATAAATAATTCATAGATTAATTGTGCTATTAACTGTGTCCTTAAATAGTAGGCTTTGAGTTGTTTTCCCATGTGGTATGAAATGAGAGGTCACTACTCCTCTAGACAATCTCATCTCCTCCCTCAGACAGTGTTGCCTCCTCCCTCAGCTCTGTTGTCACACATAGCTTAGACCATGGCTTCACTCCTGTCATAGGTTCAAATCTTGGCTGTCTATTTTGCCTCCCTGACCAATTTATTCTCCTCTCAGATGTTTTTTAACACGGACTGTCAACTTGACAGGATCTAGACTGACCTCAGAAACAAACCTCTGGGCTTGAGTCCCAGACTGAATAAAGTGGAGAAATCAATCAATGTGCTTAGAAAGTTCCCTCATGGTTAAGAGCACTGGTTCCAAAGGCCCCCAGTTAGGCTCTCAGCACCCATGTGCCCGTTCACAACTGCCTGTAACTCCGGACCCAGGGGAGTCAACAGGCTCTTCTGGCCTCTGTATGTCCTGTGCATATGTAATGTACAAACATGCAGGCAAACAGTCAGACACATAAAATCAGGGTAAAATAGTTATTTTTAAATGGAAATCTTGAGCTGAGCACCAGCATCCGTCTCTCTGTTTCCTAAGTATAGGTGCAATGTGACCAGCTCCCACCAACTCCAGCCACCATGCCTTCCCCACCATGACAGGCTTTATTCTCAAGCTGTGAGCCAAAATAAAGCTTCCTTCTTCGAGTCGCTTCTATCCGATACTTTGGTCATAGCAGTGGGAACAGGGTTATGTCCCTAACCCTTCCCAAACTGCTCAAACTTTCTGCAAAAACCATAAAAAAATGATACAAGCTTATTTTGCACTAAAGTCTTCTTCAGAATTGCCCTGGGTTTCCCGATAGCTTTGCTGCTGCTGCTGCCTCTTCTTCTTCTTCTTCTTCTTCTTCTTCTTCTTCTTCTTCTTCTTCTTCTTCTTCTTCTTCTTCTTCTTCTTCTTCTTCTTCTTCTTCTTCTTCTTCTTCTTCTCCTTCTCCTTCTCCTTCTCCTTCTCCTTCTCCTTCTCCTTCTCCTTCTCCTTCTCCTCCTCCTCCTCCTCCTCCTCCTTCTCCTCCTCCTTCTTCTCCTTCTTCTTTCTTTTTCTTTTCTGGGTGAAGTTTGAAATCATCTGGAAGTTCTATAAATATCCTTTTCAGGAATTTCAGGAAAATGGCTTAACTATACACATCCCATCACGTTAGCAAATGGTGGTACCTTCACATCACAATCTTAGCCTCGACATGAAAACGCATTCTTACACAGCCTGTCAAGAGGAGCTTCAGACTTGCAAAAGAACCAACGAACCTGGCACCTATTTTGCCTCTTGCTACAATAATGAATATAGATGATGGCTTCGCCTTTACCTCAAGGCTACAGGTCTGGATTGCCTTCATTTTTCTCTAATGTCCTTGTTAAAGACTGTTGTCTCTAATAATTCTTTGGCAGATGAAATTGATCATTATGAGAGCGATGGTTTACTCTGATCAGAGTGGTGGCTTTGTGCTGCTTTGCAGGCCTCTCTGTATTTCTGCCATCTGTTTGTCTTTGTGGTGGTTAGGATTCCCAATATAATATTGAATGAACACAGAGGGAAGAGCTACAGCACCTTGTCTTTCACTAGGAGAAAGATGCTTTCCTCCCTCCCTTTCTTCTTTCCCTCCTTCACTCCCTCTCTCACTATCCATCCCTCTTCCTCTCTCTCCTTTCTTTTCTTTATCCCCTCCCTTCATCTCTCTCTTCTGTCTTTTTCTTTGCCTCTTTCGTTCCCCTCCCTCCCATCCTTTCCCCTCTCCACCCTGCTCCTTCCTGTATATCAAGTTCAGAGCGTTGCACAAGCTGACCTACTAGACAAATGTTTGACTTGGCTGCACCCCCAGCTTCCTTCCATATTTATGTATTCTTTACTTTTCTGAAATACAGTTTCTTTGTTGTAGCCCAAGCTGATCTTGAACTTCAGATCCTCCTAGCTCAGCCTCCCACGTGCTTAGACCACAGGCCACACAAACACACCCAGATAAAGACTCTGTTTCCACTTTATAATAACATGTTTTATTATCCTTAAGCTTTTTGTTTTATGCAGGTCAGACTGTCCTTAAACTGCCTACATAACAGAGGCTAGCCTTGAACTCCTTAGCCTCCTGTTTCTACCTCCCAAGTTTAGAGGCCAACACACTCTGGGTCCATATACCTCCCCCTCCTGTGCTTCCGCTGCAACTTCATGACTCTTGTTTTATTTGCTACTGATTCTATATTTAGTTGATGTATTTACAAGACAACACCATGATCTCACTTCCCCATGGTTTCCCGTTGACCAAGCACTGTTGATGACACTGTACCAGCTATTTGCTTGTGTCTACCACTGGGGTAAACTATTTGCTAATAAAGATTTTGGGGTAAACGCCAGAGGTAGAAACAAACTCACAGGGACTGTGATTGCGTGCATAAGGTAAAGCCATGCAAAATCTCAGCATGGCTAGGGGAGGGGCACAAGAATTCCGATGCCTAACTGAAGAGCTAATTGGCAATTGATGGCTGCTGAGGGAAGGAACGTGAGTTAACTTCAGTCGGGTCTGTGGTTCTGAAAGGTTTTCCATGCTCTATTAGATGACCCTAGAGCCATACAAATACAGGCAGCACTAAGTGGGCGTGGTGTGTTTGAAAAGAGAGAGTATGAGAGAAGATGAAGTTGGTGGAGTGGGCGTGGCAGGCACGTGGGAGGGATGGAAGAGGAAGAAATGGGGAGGGTAGATTGGATCAGAGCATATTATACATAAAGCTAGAGATATGAATCCGTGGCTAACAGTACTTGCTACTTCTGCCCCGATCCTGGGCCCAATCCTCAGCAGCCACATGGTAGCTCGCGACTATCATTTGTAACTTGAGTGCCAGAGGCTTCCCACACCCTCTTCTGGCCTTTCTGGGCAACAGGAATGTACATGGTACAGTGACATACATGTAGGCAACACACTTATACACTAAAGACTTTTATTTTATTTATTTATCTTTATTTTTTGGTTTTTCGAGACAGGGTTTCTCTGTGTTGCCCTGGCTGTCCTGGAACTCACTCTGTAGACCAGGCTGGCCTCGAACTCAGAAATCCATCTGCCTCTGCCTCCCAAGTGCTGGCATTAAAGGCGTGCGCCACCACGGCCCGGCTACACTAAAGATTTTTAAAAATAAATATTTTTAAAGCATTGTAGGCATGCATGAAAAATCTCAAACAATAAAAAAAGAAATGCTAGTATCATGTTACCAATTAGCTGGAAACAAGTTGTGAACACTCTAGACCGTACACCCTGTCCATTGGTCTTTTGGGGCATCATTCCACTTCTTCCTTACTCAATGGTCACAGTTTTGTCTTAGAACTTCATACACTGTGAGCAAAGCACATGGCTGTGCTCTTTCCCCCGAATCTTCGTGTCTGTTGCTTGGCTCTCTGCCGTGCTGTATGAACCTCAGACATAACTGGCCAGTACTTACCCATGCACAGTCATCCTTCCCAAATCTTGGTTGAGACTGCATCAAATCTATTGACTGGTGAAGGTTGATTGGCCATCTTCACAACATGGAATCCTCCCAAGAGAAACCATGGCAGTGTTTCTCAACCTAGAAAGAATTTACTTTTTTTTCTTAAGAATTATGGATAATCTATACATAGTGCTTCTTAAACTGCTGTGGAGAACTATGTATTTTCTTTTTTTTTTTTTGGTTGTTGTTGTTTGTATTTGGTTTTTACTTTTAATCTGCTTATAAAGTAGAATTGAAATGTGGGGCCGTCAGAACTTGCTGGAAAAGTTTTCATACACCTGCACTGAAGGTTTTATCTTGTCATGAGCTGGTGAGAAATGTCTTCTACATATGTGTTGATGTCTATGTCTTTGAGTCTGTTCAATGCTACTGTAAAATATATCATTTTATAGTTAATAACAATTTATTGACTCTCTTTTAGTGATGTACATTCATAGCACATACTGCTGTGTTTTCTAAGGTGTTTCCTACAGTACGAAATGGACTTTGCCATTCCTAAGCATGCCTCCCCTCTTTCAACCCACCTACACTCCTCAAGAATATTTCACATTCATGTTACTGCCATATATCCCTAATGATTTCACATCTTCATACAAAATATAGTATCCGTAGATGAGAGAAAACATACAATATTTGTCTTTCTGATTCTGATTTATTTCCCCCAGTGTAATCTCTAGTTATTTCAACTTCCCTTCAAACAATGTGGTTTTGTTCTTCTTTGTGGCTGAATAAAACTGCATAATGTATATTTAGCCCATGTTCTTTATCCATTCTTTTGCTGATATACATCCAGGTCGATTTTATGGAGATTTGTATGCAGATTTCTCAAAAATAAAACTAAAAATAGATCCATCACACTGTACAGCTACAAGACTTCTGCATATATATATAAGATCAAAGTCTACAATTCACAGAGGTATTCTCACATACCCGTGTGCACTGCCAAACAGCTTAACGAGAGCATTCAAAAACCGTATCTTGTCCTTCTTTGCTTATGAATTGCAAAAATATATTGAATTTTATGATTCATTCTTTATCCGGCATCTTTAAGGTATTTACTTATGATGCTAAGAGTTGATCTTTTGAATCTGCAGATTCGGGTGGATTTTATCTCTTTCTCCTGCCAGGCTGCATTGGCTGTGACCCTGCAACCTCACTACCTAGAGATGAGAGAGACCTTTAGCTCAGCTTGAGTTTCAGGGAGGAGCCTCAGGCTGCTGCCCACTAATGCTCTGCTGGTCAGTCTCTCTCCTTCTATCCTGAGGTTTACTCAAATATATATATATATATATATTTATATCATTTGGTTTTCCTTTTATCTTATCTCTTCTGTTCCTGGGAACCATTGTGGAATCTTCTCCAGTGTTGGTTCAGATAACTAGGTGTGTTTTCTCAGTCAAAATCATGCAATGAACATATTCCTCACAGCACCTGTTTGCCACGTGACATCATGGTCTTCCCCTACCAGGTTAATGCTGACATGCAACACATCTGCCCTTGGGATCCCATGGCTTAGATCCAGTACTATAAATAATAGAAATTGTTGCTCATTACAATCATCTTTACTGCATTGGTAGGATTGTCTTGTTCAATATTTCCTGTTAATATGTTTGACCATGTCCAACAATCATATTTTATTCACATTGGCCCACTATCTTTTTGTTTGCTTATTTTTTTAAATTAATATATTCATCACTTCCCAATAAGATGCAGACAAGCAAGCCCTCAAATCTAATATTGAGACTTCTCACAATCTGTATTATGTTAATAATATTGAGCCTTTAATTCTGTGTTATTGTGGATCTATTTTTTTCCTTTTGCTTGGCTTCAAATTTCTCCCATCCTTCTGAGGAACAGCATACATTCTCAACATAGTCAATTATCCTCACTTAAAAGCCTCCTTCCACATCTCCTTCTCTTATTTAAACATTTTAAATAAAACTATTTTTCATCATGCTTCTTTGTGCGACATCACTTCTGGGCCCTTGTATTTCAAGAACATTTTTCATCCCCTCAGATTTGAGTAGCTTCGGATTTAAATATATGTGTTCTAAATTTGAAGTGATTCCTTCAAGTTTTTAAAATGCTACCTTATTGTCTTATATATTACAATACAACTGAAGTATGAAGAGTAAAAAAAAAAAGAAGAAAAATTAAACCTTATAAAGAGAAAGACTAAGGAGAAACAGTACATCATGCCTCACCCAGGTCTGCTCTCCTCTATAGATGGGTATAGTGATAAACCTAACCCAGGGTTGTCCTCTGTAGCAGTGTGCAGTGAAGAGTCTCCTTAGATGTCTCTAAAGACTCATGGTGTACACATAAGGCCACTTGTCCCCAGCACACTACCATTGCTACCTTTTGCTCTGAATCTGCATACGACTTTCCCCTGTTGGGTTTATGCCTCTTTGGGGGATGGTTAGGAAAACGTTTCACTTCACAACTATAAAATTTTACAGCCTACTCACCGTACAAATATTGATTCTCTATAAGAAAGTGTCAGGCTTTCCCAAGTGGTGCATGACACAAGGGACAAAATGTCCACCTCTCCATGCTTGCTGGAGTCCCATGGTTGCAGCTGACTCCTGGCTTCCAGATGTGTTTTTTGCAACTATAAACAGATGAATCCTAAGGATCTGCCCTGACAGGAGACCAGACCACAAGCTGATTCAACATTAGACCAACCAGCTGAGGTCACCAATACCTAAACACTTGGAACTTGGAGCTTCCAGCAGGTGACAAACAGCCAATGTGTATGTGAGTCTAACCATACTATTATACCTCATCCATATATGTGTCACTTGCCAATCAAAGACAAAATTATCAAATGGCAGAAGAGAGGCAGAACTCCACTCATTCACCTATTCTGGACCCGAATCGGGTATCTTCTGTTTGCTAGGCTCTGCTCTAGACTCAGGATAAACAGTTAGTGAGTTAGATGTGGTCCCTGCATTCAACAATAGACCTCTGCAGTCCCACCTGGCTCACCTCCATATCCAAAATCCTCCACATAGAACATCTTTTCTGTGGTAATCTCCGTGTTGCAATTAAAGTACCCACCACTAAGCAAATGAGAGTGTCCGTTTCAATAGACCCAAAGACTTAGGCATGCTTCAGTGTTAGTCAGAACCTTGCCTCAGGTTCCATTCTGGCACCTTCTAGCCTGGGGGTGGAGCATCATGGGTACCAGCTTCATGCCTAACTATTGGGAGGGTCACAAAGAATGATTTTCTGGGACTTTTGATGCTTGGATGCTGTTATAGAAAGTGCCACGTCTTGAGTCACTGAGGCAGAGCTGTCAGCAAAGCCATCAGCTACCGTGTGTGTGTTTTGTGTCACCTTTCAATATGGTGAGTGTCTGCTAGGAGTTTCTCCCTAGGGCCTGACTGAGTGGGCGGAAGGACAACTAGTTCCCCACACATCAGTCCCCTTCCTACAGTCACAGACCCTCCCTGAGGAGCCACATCATGAATACTAATCCTAGAGACAAGAGGACACATGGGAAAATGGATGGCCAAAGTCAGGACATGGTCACACAGAGCATACACACTCATCACTCACACTGACACCTAGACCTGAGCCATGCGCACTATCCACCTGCTCCCCATGTCCAGGGAGACACAGCGGCATCAAAAATGTTTGTATCTGGTAAAGCCAAGGCCAGGGATGGTTTTGGATGATGTCAAAATACAGAAAAGCCAAGTATACTGGAGGGTCCTTTGGTGACTGATGGTAGGCTTACTGTCTTCCTTTCCTTCCTCTGTACCTCGTTTCTTCCCTTCCCTTTCTACTTCCTCTTCCTCCCTTTCTCTTCTTCTTCCTCTTCCTCCTTCTCTTCTTCCTTACTTCTCTGATTTCCCTTTTTCTTCTTTTTCCTCTTTCTTCTCCCCCTCTTCCACCCCTCTTTCTCCTCCTCTTCCTCTTTTCTTCTTCCTCCTCCTCTTCCTCATCCTCCTCTTCCTCCTCCTCTTCCTCCCTTTTTTCTTCTCTTCCTCCTCTTTTTCTTCCTCCCATCTTCCCCCTCCTCTTCCTCCACTTCTTCTTCACCCTCCTGTTATTTTCTTCTTTGTCTTCCTTTTTCTCTTCCTCCTTTTTCCCTCTTCCTCCTCCTTCTAGTCCTCCTTTTCTTCCTTCATTGTCACGTCCTCACTTCCCCTCCCTCCTCCTTTCCTCCCTTCATTACCTTTCCCTCTGCTCCCTCCCTACTGCTCCCTTCCCTTTCTTGTTCCTTCCTTCTTCCTCCCCCATCTTCCTTCCTTATTCTCTATTCCCTCCATCATCTCATCTGTCCCACCTTTTTCCTTTTTTTACTCCCTGTCTCATATTTTCCCTCTTTCCCTCCTTTCTTTTCTCCATCTATTCCTTCCCTCCTCACATCTCTTTCTCTCTTCCTCTTCCTCCCTCCTTCCTCTCTCCATCCCTCTCTTCCTTCCTGTATTACTATTACCCCATGGACTCATATGTCGCACTGGCATCTAACATAGTGTCACTTGTCTCAGACAATCCATGGGAGTGAAGTGTGCAGGGTGAAATGGAGATATTAGAGTGACCCAGACTGTGACATTGGCAAGCACATCAGGAAGGAGGGCATCCTCAGAGTAGCAGTGGTTTCATATAAGTGAGTTAGACACTGGGGTTGCTTGTAGGATTATCATCCTACTGTTGGGAAGGACTTCAAACAGACACCTGCCACCCTTGAAAAGCTTCGGGAAAACACAGGAGGAGTGAAATATTTAACACCTGAGTGAAAAGCAGCACTACCAGCCTTCAGCAGCCCCTGTGCTGGGTTCGAGTCTGATCCCTGCATCCAGAGAAGTCCACGTTCAAACTCTGAACATTTGTCAACAAAATCCCACATGGAGAATTGAGACAGTGAGATGGAGTGACCTCTTGAGCCCTAGCTCTGTCCTGCCTCCTAGCTGGCTGACCGCATGAGACTGAAGTAGAAATGCATTCTTAATCTATCTATATAATCAGCCCTCCCTGGCTGCAATGAAGATTCACAGTTCATCACTGTTCCCTGCTAAACAGGACGACCTTTGATTTTATGATCCCCTGGTTGAGAATTGGGTTAAGAGAGAAACTACAGAATGTGCTCAGAGCTATCTGCGTTATTAGCATATAATTCTCATTGGCAATTATTCTCTATCAGTGGTCATAAATTATCAAATCTTTTCACCTAGTAGCATTTACAAAGTGCCTACATGGTTCCTAGAAGGTGTCTGAGAGCTGAGGATGAAGAAGAGGTTGACTGGACTCTGACTACAGCGCAGACATAGATGATGTCATGTAAGTGGAAGGATCTGCACTGAAGGGACACAGAGAGAGGCCAAGATCAGGGTGTGAGAAGTTTCAGGAACATCTGGGAGGCAGCACAGTGCTAACAGACAGGGTAGCAACTCATTCTGCCCTTGGGTACAAAGAGGAAGGACAGACAGGCAGAGTAGCTCAGGAGGGTCTGTGATATGCAGATTTGTGGACCAGACACAACAACTATGTGTCCAGCACCTATACAGTCCAAGAAGCAACAAGTCAGGGCCAGAGATGGGGCTTACATCATGGAGTAGAAGTGAATGAAGACTGTGCTGGGGAACGGAAAAATGTTTGAAGGAAGCCTGTTGTTTCCAAGAGAAGATAGGTAGACCATGCCAGAGGAGGTCGGGAGCACAGAGCCAAACCCACAGGCTACAGAGTAGACTGATCCTAGACTCTATCTATCTATCTATCTATCTATCTATCTATCTATCTATCTATCTATCTATCTATATCCAAACTTCAGTGGAGTGGTATGTGACGTGTGCAGGGAGAACCAGTGTCTCTCATTGACCTGGAACTTCTTAATGAGGCTGGCCTGGCTGGCCAGTGAGACCAAGGGATCCTCCTGCCTCCATCTCCATCTCCGTCTCTGCCTCCACCTCCTCTGCCTCCTAGTCCTGGGGTTGTAATCAGGTATCATCATGCTTTGCTTCTTCTGTATGTTCTGATGTTCACACTTGTATAGTAAGCACTTTACTGACTGAGCTATCTCCCAGTACTACACCTGTTCTTTGTAAGTGACACCGTGGGACTACTCTGAAAGCCAGAGGGCCCAAGCCAGAGTCTGCTGTCCCACTGTGTGATTGTTCAGTGACTTCCTTAAACTGTCCTTATAAAAGTTGTGTTATTTATCACGTGACCACTGACGTCCCTCCTGGATTGGTATAAATGTCAGCTAAGCACTAGGCTGAGATTTCCTTCAGTGCCTTTCTATGCATCTCCCCTACTTGGCTGTGTGTCTCTGGGTGTGTCAGCACCCATGCTCTGGTGGACATTTGACAACTCTGGCCCAGCCTCATGGTGGGGCTCCTCAATCTACTGAGACACAGCCAACAAACCATGCTGTAGACTTGTTTTTCTCAGAGCTGTGAAAGAGTTAGTTCTTCAAAGTCCTTCCAAGTGTTCTCCACGCTCCATGTTAAGGTAGGAATTTAAAAGATGTTTCACCTTTGGTGAGTTTCCCATACTGCCCTGTGCTGTCATCCCGCTGGGCTGTCAGGCAGGAGGATGCACAGAAGAATTTCCCTTCAGGGTTCATTTGGAATACAGATGCAGAATCTTAAACAGCAGAAAGACTTTTAAGTAGGAAGGAAGATTATGTCCCCAGAGTGGAAAGACAGGGCCTCCAGCACTGACAACCTCTAATTGTACAAACAATGGGAACCTATTGATGCCCACCTGGCATGGTAGGCAGGGAAAAAGAGAGAGGCACCTGCAGGTTTTTAGATGAAGCCTCTGAGGGGGACAAAAAAAACCCCTCCAAACAAACAAACAAAAAAACCTCTGCAGATAAGGAGGAAAATTACATGGATGTGTGTGGCTGATTGAGCCTGGAGTGACAGGCACCTTTTGGAGAGTGACAGTCACTGCAGTGGTACCTGTTGGAGCTGTGCTGGTGACTGCAGAGAGATGAGCAGCCAGGAAAAGTCAGCAGCTGGGTTGGGGTGCTGGAAGAACATCTGTGAAATGCAAGTGTTCAGTGTTCTCTGCTGAGGATCGTCAGAGACTTGGCTGCGGGCAATGGCATGTGAGGAAGCGATCACCAACCACAAAGCTTGGGAAGCGAACAGAGAATAGCAGGACCCCAGAGACACAGGCCACATGGGGTGACTGTCAGGCAATGTGCTCTAAAATCAGAAGGCATCCTGTCCCTGAGCATTTACTGAAGTAGGTCAGAGTCTAGGGGATGGGATGAGGGACCATGTAGGTGGAGGCTGTGGTGTGACTCTGAATGTCTCTCAGAACATCTGTCTTAGTTAGGGTTTCCATTTCTGAGAAGAGACACCATGACCACAGCAACTCTTATAATGGAACTGGGGCTGGCTTACTGGTTCTGAGGTTCCGTTCATTGTCATCACAGCATGAAGCATGGTAGTAATCCAGGCAGGCATGGTGCTGGAGGAGCTGAGAGTTCTACATGTTGTTCCAAAGGCCAACAGAAGAAGACCATCTCCCATGTGGCTAGGAGGAGGGTCTCAAAGCCTATCCCCACAGTGACATACTTCGTCCAACAAGGCTACACCTACTACAGGGCCACATCTCCCAATAGTGCCACTTCCTGGGCCAAGCACATTCAAACTACCACATCGGATAACTAAGGAACAGTGGTGGAATTCCAGTGCCTTTGCAGAGAATCTACACTATCCAGGCACGAGAGTGCTGGCTGTGAAGGAAACAGACATCCACAAACCTGTGGGGAAGAACAGACAAATGTCAGTCAGCCATCAGTAAATGTATGTGATGGGCTTCAGCGCACTAGGTGCTGTCTGCTGTGGAGAAAGCAGTGCCCCAAGGAAGGTGATTCTAGAAGCTTCAGAGAAGTTGCAGAGACTCTAGCTACCTTTGGGTAGGAAGAGGGGAGACGCAAAGGATGTATGATGGGGTATGATAAAGTAGTACAGTGTAGACAGAAAGGTTTCTGGGAGAGGAGAAAGGCCGGCTCCTGCGGGAACTGAGGTAGGGCTGTGAGAAGTAATGACTTTAGCTTCTAGTTTGGGTATGATTTGGTATTGAGGAAGTCTATGATGAAGATAATGTCTCATGACAGACACAGAGAATAGTAGGCTGGTTTTCATCAGCATAAAGCACCTAAGGCTGGACAATGTTGAGGAAAACCGGTTTGTTTTGACTCCTGCTCAGAGTCTAAGCAAGAGGGAGTGTCCTCGAGACAGCTTTCTTGTGGTAAAGTACCACACCAACACAGAGGAGGAAAGCCGACCCATGCATCTACCTCTTTTGATCTCTCTCCTCACCGAGTTCACTTATGGGGTACACTTCCAGAGATCTTCCTTTAACTTTCTAAATTCAAACATACCCCAAAGCCCCACTTCTAGACATGATGTTGGGGGTACACCCTAAGACCTCGTGCATGCCATCGTTGAGTTAATTAATAGCCAGCCATATCAATTTTTTATTCTGCATCAGCATCTCCAGAACTCCTCTAGGCTGGCCCTGTATGATGCTCTGTAACCAGAACAGGCCTTCAGCTATCTTCCAGAATAGCTGGAATCAAAGGTCTGTGCCACCAGGACCAATTCAGATTTCTGCATGCTTGCTTGCTTGCTCTATTACACACACACATACACACACACACACACACACACACACACACACACACACACGAGAGAGAGAGAGACAGAGACAGAGAGAGAGAGGGACAGAGACAGAGACAGAGACAGAGACAGAATGCCTGGTTCTGGCATGGGCTTTAGAAATCTCAAAGTTTGCCCCCAGTAACACACTTCCTCCAGTAAAGCCACACCCAGCAAAGCCACACCCACCTCCTAATCCTTCTAACCTGGTAACCAAGCATTTAAATCTATGAGCCCATGGGGCCATTCTTATTCAAACTACCACACTGATACATAGGGAATTATTACTAACAAAATGAAGGGGGGAGGGGAAGGTAGGTTGAAAAAGGGGCAGTGATCATTGGCAAAACCAAACCAAACCAAAACACACAGGACTCTGACCCGCAGGTCCCTGTACCTCACACAGAACACACGAGTAATACTCTTTGTGAGTCTACTCCAACCGTCACAAGAAGCAAGTCATTTCATGGCAGATTGCCATGTTCAAACGCCCAGTGCTCTGTCCTCTGAGAGCAGAACCCAGTCCTCTATCTACAGGGCCTTGGTCAACCTCGGCCCTGTTCCCTTACCCTGCTGCCCCTTGACAGACCACACACCAACATTTCCAGGCATGGCCTTCAATCTCTTACTTTCTCTTGTGCCTACCTCTAGTTACCTTTCTCTCTGCCACAAGCCCCTTGCCATTTTATGTTGCTCCTTTTGATAATACGGAGGTCTGTGTCCTGTTGGCCTTTTTCTATGTCTGTGTTATAAGGGTAGTGGGGTCTGTCTTTTCTACTCCCCACTGTGACCACCACTCTGTACTCTGCCAGGTAAGCATTTTCACACGCTCCTGAGAAAGGTGGTGAGTTAGCCTGGGAGCTGACATTTCCTCTACTCACTGATGAGGTCAGCTGTGTCCCAATGGTCTCTGAAGATGTCCTCTGCCACTGGCCAATAACCACAGCATTTGGCCCTGGGAGTGCTCAGTGCCTGAATACCATTCAGTGGGATGAAAACAGGCACAGGAACTCAGCTGCTCACATGTAACTTTATGTAGAGACACGAAGAACTGAATCTCACATCACAGTTATGCGTCAGGAAACAGCAGCTTGTGAGACTAGGCCGGGGCCTAGCAAACACATAAGTGGATGCTTACAGTCAGCTATTGGATGGATCACAGGGCCCCCAATGGAGGAGCTAGAGAAAGTATCCAAGGAGCTAAAGAGATCTGCAACCCTGTAGGAGCAACAACATTATGAACTAACCAGTACCCCAGAGCTTTTGACTCTAGCTGCATATATATCAAAAGATGGCCTAGTCGGCCATCACTGGAAAGAGAGGCCCATTGGACATGCAAACTTTATATGCTCCAGTACAGGGGAACGCCAGGGCCAAAAAGTGGGAATGGGTGGGTAGGGGAGTGGGGGGAGGGTATGGGGGACTTATGGGATAGCACTGGAAATGTAATTGAGGAAAATATGTAATAAAAAATATCTTAAAAAAATCACAATGAAACACAATGCCCCCCCCCAAGGGACAAAGACAGGGATCATCTAATACCTACCCTACAAGATCCACGGAAGAATGGAAAGATATGAACTTTGTACGCTCAGACTGGCTAAGTAGCTATTGGAGCTCTTCCTTGAATTGGGAGAGAGGGGATCACAAAAATGAAGATGTATAGCCTCCACCCAGATGCCCTGCACATCTGTATTACTGTGTGCAGGTTTCAGGACAGGGCATTTGGTTAACCATATGGCCCAGCTCTGCCAAGGGAAAGGACCCTTGGGAATGTCCCAGCACAGACACTGATGAAGTGTGCCCCATGGGGGGAGGGGGCAGGACAAGCACATAGCAAGTCAGCGTGGCTGGCCTAGGGCTGCAGGGAGGGCACATTTTCAGCAGACAAATTCACTGAGGCTTGGAGTCTTCCCATTCAGGCTTCAGAGGAAGCCTTGTGAAGTGCCCTCTCTGTCACCACAGGCAGATGGGTGGAAGCTTCTGCTGGCAGATAGAACAGAACAGCCTAAATGACAGCGAGGGGCTCATTGATTCATGGATCTATATCAAGGTGGTGGGAGGTCTTGAGTGGAGTGCACCTGTCCTTGCCCTGTCCCTGTCCAGTGATTCTATCAATGGCTTGGATAAAGACCTAACAGGGCCGCTTGTCAAATTTGCAGATCAAAGCTCAGGGGGTGGCTAATGTGGTGGAAGAAATACTCTGGGTAAGGCAAGCCTCCTGACAAGCCAGAACAATGAGCTGCCCGAGCCTAGACAGGATTCAGCTGGGTTGAAAGCAAGGGCCTCCTCCATCACTCGCTGCCTAAAGAAACCAGCGTATCTCAAAAATACCAGTCACCCGGTCTCTAAGGGCTCTGCTGCTTCTTGTTCCAGCCGGGGGACATTTTACAGCGCAACCCCATCATCCCTAGGAGGCTAGTCTGATAACAGGGACTGGCCTTGGAAAGGAGACTGGGATTCCATCGTCTGAAGGATCACAGCCCCAGCCAACATCACGCATCTTTCTGTGGATGCTGATTGTGGAGGAATCAGACGGCAGACCAAGCGAGCATGTGTGCCTGCTGATGCTGGGGAGGGGAAGCCAAGGGAGGAGGAGGCAGGCTACTGGCCAGTTGAGAGTTGTTCTCCCATTGGACAGCTGTCCCGAGAAGAGTTTCTTCCTTAGCTTGGTCAGACAGCTTGAGAGTTCCAGGTGAAGGTGACAAGAAACTAGCTTTTGGCTAAATTTAGGCACCATTTTTTGTTTGTTTGTTTTTGTTTTTTGTTTGTCTTTTCATTTTTCTTTCTTCAGACAAGAGCGGCTGGATGAGACCTGCACTGTCTCCTGGGCCGTACATTCTGATGCTGGCAGAAGCAGGCATGGCCCGAGAGCCATCTGTCCAGGACCCCAAGGGATTCCTTAGTGGCAGATGGAGCCACAGCAAGCCGCTATCTAAGTCGAAGCTCTACAGATGGGAAGGCTGAGGCCTGAGGGGACAGGAAGTGCCCGAGAATAGCTAACGGAGCAGCCAAACCTGGCGGGATCCCAGGGTCTGACTCTTTGAGATTAACGTTTTTTTTTTTTTTTTTTTTTGGTCCACTCTCCTAGAGGCACCGATGAGGCATGTGCAAGAGACACAAAAAGACGAGTGTGCATATGCTGGGCTTGGGAAAGAGAAAGGGTGAGACACAACTACTACTTGTGAACTGGGATTCAAGCAAGCACAGTAAGATCAACTGGTGTTGGGGGGATCCCGTTCTCTGCAGAGATATAAATGAATCAACGGCCCTCTCCCGGGGCATCAATGGTAAATGAAGTACAGTTCTACCAAAGTCCAGCTTTAGGGGGTGACTTTATGGGGCTTATTTACAGAGCCTGCGTGAGCAGTTATTTGGAGTGGCTCAGGACTCCACAGCAACCCCACCACTATAGCGTAGGTGAGGATTTTTCTCACAGCTGCATGGGGTGGGGTTCACCTTCAGTTAATCTTCCACACTCCATATAAGTACTCCTGAGCTCACACCAGGCCCTGTGCAATTAGGTCAAAACCAAATACAGCTAGCTGGGAGGTTCAGGAGAAAGCAGCTGGAATCTGAGATCAGGTCAGATGGCCCTGTTCACCGCCTCCTTCTGTGAGGGGATGCCAGCAGGCAACAGAGCAGATCTTGGGGTTCTCTTACAAGTGGTCACAGCTGTTCTGATGAGGGTAAAGGCTGTCTCCCTGGGTCCGGGGTATCCTTGGGATGAACAAAGCTCCGGTACCTGGCTACCATGTCATTTGGAAATGCCTGGTGCATGGGAAATAGTTCAGTGCCTTTCTAGTGGGAATGTCTTCCATAAGACTGCACAGAGAGCAGAACTGGGTTCATGGCAACCCAGCCTGAGATTGTCAGAAGCTCAGAACACCCAGAGTTCTTTTGCTAAACTCCACACTTTGATGTGTGATTCCTTCAGTTTATAAAACTGCAGGCAGGATGGCCGTTCCTCGGGAATCAACCTGCGACGTCGTTCACATGTGGCATTGACAGATTGCTGTGTCTGAAATCCTTCACATCCAAAACAAATCAAGTGGAGACTAAATACTTCTGAACTGACTTTTCAAGGAAAATAAACAGCCAGGGCCATGCTGAAGAGCCCTCAAGGTCAGTTGACTGATTAGGTCCTGATGTTTCTGAAGAGTTGGAATGGTGCAAATCCAGAGACAAATCACCGTGGGTCTCAGCCCCCTTGACAGTCAGCTGTTGACTGCCTCAGGGTCTGACCTAACAACCTTGTAGCTTTCACATGAAACCTGTGGGGCACATCAATAGCTTTCACCATCTTGTGAACTATAGGTGCTCTGGGGCAGCATCATATAGGTGTGTTCAACCTCCCACAACAAAAACTTGTCCTTGAAAAAGTGCATAATTTAGTTTTGAAAGAAAAAAAAATAAAGATCATGTTTTGAGTACCTTGGTGATGTCATGTTGGGCTATATGTGGGCTATCTTGGGCTACGTGTGTCACTGTGGGAGTGAAGTTGGACAGGCCCCACAGGAAAGATTTTCTTCTTCGCTGTCAACTCCTGCTTGGTGTTTCCACGGACATGTTTGTCAAGAGCCTTGATCTGTGGGCTGTCTTTTTTTCTTTCTGTCACTTTAAAGCCTTCATGAAATAGTTTCTGCACCAGAGCATGCTCTCCTGAACACTGCATCTGTGCTCCCAGGGCCCAGACACTCACTCATAGATTTGGCTCAAGAACACGTTTTATCTTCTTCTCTTGGAGGCAGGAGCTGTGTGGTGCCAACATGATCCCTCAATAGACTAAAGCAGCGTACCCTGCTGGCCTAAGCATGGCTGTTCCTCAGGTCTCTCTCTCTCTCTCTCTCTCTCTCTCTCTCTCTCTCTCTCTCTCTCTCTCTCACACACACACACACACACACACACACACACACACACACACACACTGATAAAAACTAGTAACAACAGAAGTAACAATTTAAAAAAAACACATGCAAAGAAATGTGGGCTCTCATGCCCACCCCTTTACACATTGGAGGAAGTGATTGTTGCCACCTCAGTGCAGGTCCCTCCCTGTCTTCACATATTAACACCCTAGCTTTATTTCTTAATGAGGTGGGATCCGCAGGCAAGCCTGGTGTGATTGCAGGCTGACAAGGAGACCCCGGGTGCTGGCTCCTATTTAGAGATGGTCCCTAAGGTCCTATCATTCCGTTTAAAAATGGTCCCTAAGGACTTGTTCTGTTTTCTGACTCCAGATGCAGTGGGACCAGCAGCCTCAAGCTCCTTTCTGGATGTCCTGGTCATGATGGACTGTACCTCAAACTGTAAACCCAAATAAACTCTTTCTTTCTTAAAAACAAACAAAACATGCAAACAAACAACAACAACAAAAACCAAGACAAAACCAATGAGAATTTCAAACACACAAGGCTATATGTACACAGGTGTTTCTTTCTCCAGGACACACTTGGCTCCCTTAGGAACACCTCAGAGGCCCTGTTTCCCTAAGCTTGGACACACCTGGCCTAGAGCCCCGACTTCAACAGGAGCACCAGGGGTCTGCAAGACCTAGGAGATTGCCACTGGCAAGGCTCAGGCAGGTGTGTATGGCCAGCAGGGGAACCACCTTCACACAGTGAAGCTGACGGCAGGAAGAGGATGCCCTGAACACAGACTTAGATGTCTCAGGAGCAGTGTTCACCTTTGCCCCTGTCTGTAGGTCAGGCTGAAGTCTCAGTTCCCCTGTTCCCAGGCTCTGCCCAGGTCAGCAAGGGCAGGGCTGCTTGGCCTAGTGGCTGCTTACAGAGTTCTCCACCCTCCAAGTATGCCCCGGTGGCTTTGGGAAGGAAATGCTGGGATGCTCCACCCTGCTTTTATACACAAAGAAGTGAAAGCAAATTCGTGCTAGCTGCAGGCAGCTACCCTGAATCAGTGAGCGGGCATGGGAGACACAGCCTGAGAAAGCAGATCTGTGGTGATCATTCTCTGAAGTTTCTGGGCCTGAATACATGGCTGCTCACTGTGGGATCAAGTCTGCATTCTCCCAGATGAGCCTGTAATAGGAATGGCCTTTCTGCCCTGAAAAGCCACCTGTACAGTGTCCCACAGTTATCAACCCTGAGGCAGAGCATAAGAGGAAAGGTCATAAGAGGAAAGAGCCAGCAGAAATGTCCAACCTGTCTCTGTTGTGGCCTCTCTGCACCCACCACACGGTCCAGCCATAGATCCTGTAGACAGAGCCCTGCAGTAGTTTCCAAGAGCTGCCTGCCTTTCAGGAAGCCAAGGAAAGGAATCTCTGAGCTGGAGGTTCCACCTGGGTTGGAACAGCCTGGGCTTGTGTTCCTGCTTGGACATGTTTGCTTTCACAGAAAGAGAGAGAGAGAGAGAGACAGACAGACAGACAGACAGACAGACAGACAGACACAGAGAGACAGTGAGTCTTCATAACTCATAACTGGCCAGGTGCCTTCTCTACTTCACACCAGAAGAACCCAAGCCTTTAAGTGTGTTCCTACGAAAGCACGCATGCTCCACAGAGGCAGGCCTGCCCATGGACAGACCGGTGCCTCTCATTGGCGTGTTCCTGGTGCCAGTGAAAGGACCATGCTTTGTGGAGAAGAAGAGCCCCAGCCCCACCCCACCCCACACCTGCTCAGGCAGCCTGTTCCTCTGCATCCTGTATCCCAGCTGGAAAAACAGCCTGTAGACTTAGCAAAGCCTGAACTCGCTCTGAGAAACAGAAAATGCCACTGGTCACTTTAATTAAGCAAGGAAAGGAGGTCTGTGCTCTTGTCCTCAGCTGGACAAGTGGGCTCTGTGTGTTCTTGGTATGCTGGAGGAATGCAGCTTATCTGCATACCTGATCCTGTCCCCTTAGGCTAAGTCCTTCTGTAAGACTAGGGGACAGATACAAGGAACATTGGCTCTGTGTCCTCATAGGCTTTGTTCATTCATTACTCAGCCATGACACAAGGCCGAAGGCCACCATGGTCAGTCCTTTCAGAGGTTGGCTTGCTCAGTGTTTTACCCACATTCAATTTATAGAATGCCCCAGAGAAACTCCTCCTGCTGTGTAAAAGCTATAGGCTTCAGTGTCCCAGATCCAAGTCCCCGCTCTGTTGTTTCCTAGACACGTGATCCCTGGCAGCTGATTCAGCACACGGAGCCACATTCACATGTCTCCAAAGTGTTTCTCTGTGCTTGTTTTGTCTGGGTCAAGGGCAGTGACATTCAGGTTTGTTACTTGGAGTTTGTCTCTGGGGTGTCACTCAGTGTGGTATGGGCCCTTGTTTTCCTTTCGAAATGCTTTTTAAATGTATTGTTGGTGTCTTGGCCGTTTGATGCTAGAATATCATAATTTGAATGGTTATTTGTTTTGGTGTTCTTAATCATATTTCTGCCAGGCATGGTAACACAAGCCTTTAATTCTGGTACTCAGGAGACAAAGGCAGGCAGATATCTGAGAATTGGAAGCCAGACTGGTCTACAGAATGAATTTTAGGCCAGCCAGGGCTACATAGTGAGATCTTGTCTTAATTGTTAGACTCTATCTAGTTCCTGGGGTCGAGGGCTCTTCTCTGTTCAGTGTGCAGATAGGATATGAACTCCAATTGTGCTGGGAAGTTCTGCTGGTACAGTCAACCTAACCATCTATTCCATCCCTCCCTCCCTCAAAATGTGTGTCTTGTGGCACAGGGTCCCTGCCTCCCAGGCTCAGCGCTGAATGCTGAATGTGATTTTATTACTCCGGTTCCCTGAATACCCAAGCCAGACGATTTCTGCATAAAGAACTCTGTTGTTAACCAGTGAGTGACCCTGAGGTGCATTTCACCAGGGGAAGCAAAGCCAATTTTGATTCTTCTTTTCCCCATTCATCATTTAGAGATGAATGATCGATCGCCCAGGTGACTGTGGGTGGGGGATTTGCTTCATCTTGCTTTAGCTTGTCCTTTAGGAAGTGACAAATGTCTCTCAATCCACTCTAGTCATCTTGTTTGATGCCCAATTTGTCTCCTGGATCCATGTCTAAACAGTGACTGTGGGTGGCTTCTTCACTCTGCAATCTTGCAACGTCTTTGGCTTTACCTTGCAGGCCCTCAACACAGGACTTAGGAGTTTTGCTCCAAGAGGCCATGGTTATTTTGGGTGAAACTGTTTAGAGACCAAAATCTAAGTTTTAGGGTGCTCAGTACATGAGTATGCCAATATTTCTGGGCATCTTTATAAGAGTAATTATGGAAATACACACTTGCGTTACAAATTTTGAGTGTGTATGCATTTGAATGTGGGTACATGTGGGCCACAGTGCACTTGTGAGGATCAGAGGGCAGCTTTAGGGGTCATCTTGGTCACAAGGGTCCACCTTGGCAAAGCAGAGCCTCTTATGTATGCCCTACTAGATTCTCCAGTATAGTTGGTCCATGACCTTCCAGGCGATTCTCTTCTCTTCACCTCCTATCTCACCACTAGAATGCTAGGGTTATAGGTGGATATAGAGACATAGAGTTATAGGTTACACCACATCTTTCTTTTTACATGGTTTCCGGGGAGAAAAAGTCAAGTTTCCAGACTTCCATAGCCAGCCCTTTGCTCACTGAGCCATCTTACTGACCCAGATACATGCTTTGTTGTTTTTCAAATCAGAAGCAAAATCACCAATTTATGCTAAAATGTCCCTCTCAGATGCTCGACTGCTGAGTTTTTCCAGTTTCGTTGCCTCTACACTTGTATTTTGCTTCCTTTATGTTGGAAACCCTGGCTCCAAGGATGTCAATGTAATCACTGCATGTTTTGTCACACAGATCTACGTGGGCTCACCTCGAAATATCTGCATTACTTACAATCAGGGAGCCTCGGCGGTACAGAGAGATTGCCGAGGAGATGCTCCTCTGGGGAGGTGATGCTAGGATATCGAATTTAAAGTCAATTATAAGAATCCTTAGTTCTCTGTGTGCTCAGGCCTCCAAATTCAAATACGGTTTGTTTGGGATTGTTTTAAATTTTTCAGGCTCTTATTTTCTTTTTGGATTCGATCTTTAAGAATTATTTAAACTTTATACAGTTTTTAAATCAAATCTGTGAAATAAGACCTCTTCGGGGATCTTCTCCTTTCCCTTTCTCCACCCTCGGCTCCCCCCAAAGGTGACTATTTAAATTCATTTCTGATTTAGCGTTCCATTTGTTTTCCATTTCGACAGGGAAAAAATTATTTTGAAGCATCAACCTATTCTTTGTGGCTTCTCTCTGATTTGATTATCTATGTCAATTAAAGGCAGCAGAGACTCTTTGTATCTCTTTGCACCCTGTGTGCCCCTGGTCTATTCTATGTCCAAAAGAAAGCAGCCAGCCCAACTTCAGGTCTTCCATCAGCCTAGCCTTTTGCTTATTAACAGTGTCTCATTGCAGGAAGACTCCTAGATCTTTGTAAGACAGCTTCATGGTCTGTTCCATTCCATACCCTTCTCTCTGTTTATAGCTGACTCCTAACAGGGCATAGTGGAGACAAGGAACATAGAGGGGTACCCCAATATCAGAACAGACTGGTGGTGGAGACAGAGAATCCTTCCCAGATTCCCATAACATGGAAGAGGAAATGTCCCTTGCATTGACGTAGTCAAATGGGAACAGGTCACCATGTTATTAAGGACCCTCAGCTTCTTCTTCCCTTGGTCTGAAGGAGATGCTTGGCTCTGCTCTTGTTTATGGTCACCAGGGACAGAAGTCATACCCCCTGGTGTCTGTTAAAAATGATGTTGATTTAGTTCAGTGTCCCATTTTTAATTGGGTTATTTGGTTTATGGGTATCTAATTTCTTGAGCTCTTTATATATTTTGGGTATTAGTTCTCTGACAGATGCAGGGCTGGTAAAGATCTTTTCCCATTCTGTAGGCTACTGTTTTGTACTATTGGTGGTGCCCTTTGCCTTACAGAAGCTTTCTTATAGAACCTAGGGCCACCAGCCCAGAGATGCTACTACCAGCAATGGGCTGGGCCCTCCCTCATCAATCACCAATTAAGAAAATGTCCTACAGGCTTGGCTACAGATAGATCTCATGGATGCATTTGTTTTTCAATTTAGGCTTCCTCCTCTCTGGTGACTTTAGCTTGTGTCAACTTGACGTAAAACTAGCTAGTACGATAGTCATACATTTTATTTGTCAATTATACCTTAGTAAATATGGAGACAGAGCAGGTACAAGACAGCAATAATGGAACGAACAAAACAAAGAAACAAAACAGACAACAACAACATCAATAAGTTTGCAGAACAAATTTTAGAAGCCCAGAAGGAGTGACTTCACCAGGACACCACGGCCTCTGGGTCAATTGTTCTCAAATGTTCTATTCCTAGGGACCTTTTCAAATATCATGTATTACTCAGAAGCATGAAGGCTAATTGTAACTGCACATGTAAGAGGTTTAAGAGACCCCTAAGTCATTAGGGAGCCATACCTTCGGGCATTTCAGTGAGGGTTGTTCCAGGGGAATCTGCTGAGGGGAGGAGACATACCTTGCTTGAATGTGGGCAGCTCCATGCCATGGGCTGGGGTCCTTGGCTGAAAATAGGAAAACTAAAGCCCGGCTGAGCACCACCACTCCCTCTTTTCTGCTGCCTGATCCAGCAAGATTTGAGCAAGCAGCATCCCATGCCCGCTGCCACCCCTTTACCCTGACTTACTCACCATCATGGAAGATTATATCACTGAAGATCCCCTTAAATTGCTTGTCAGGTCTTCATGCAGAGTGGGGCAAACCTCAGGTCATGTGGGTTATGTCTCCTGGTATCATACCAGATGGTGAATTAACACTAGAACACATGTAAAACACTTGCTTATTTATTAACTTAAAGCTACAACCATCCTGTTACATGTAAACATAACTTATTTTTAATGAAAATTAAATATATTTTTTTTTTAGAAAAAGCATAAGCTGGCTAGAAGCGTGGCATTCTTTTACATCTCTGCGCATCTCCTCTGTGACTGTCTTAATAGGAGACAGATGGGTCTTCAATTCCCTCTTCTGCATCCTAACTGTCGCAATATGTTGTTTTGCTTGAATTCTACAAAACTGGTTTGGTTGTACACAGATCATATGTAGGGTAGAAAAATGGAAGAACATTTTAAAAGTGCTTCAGAATTCTACGGGATCTCTTTTCTTAAAGATTTATTTTATTTTAAAATTACACATGCTGGCTCTCTTGTGTGGGGGTGAGTGAATGTGGGTTCAGTACCCATGACAGCCAGAAGAGGGCACTGGATCTTCTGGCACTGCAGGTACAGGTGGTTGTGAACATCCTGACACAAGTGCTAGGAACCAAATCTGTGTCTTCTACAAAGTAGCCAGTACGTGTTCTCATCTTAACCACTGAATCATTTCTCCAGCCCAGGGTCTCCAAAATCCTAAAGCTGGCTAAATATGTAACCAATGTTTGCTTATAATTATGGACTGTTGTTTTTCTAAAAATGGCTGTTTCATTGGTATATATTTAGGAAAGTAATCTGCCACATTTCTTTCTTAATTGCTATAGTTCCTATTACAGAGCTGCCATGGATCAGATCTGGAATGTTCCCCAGTGGCATCTCAATTGGAGGCTGGGTTCCCAGCCAGTGGTGCTAAGGGGCTTTGGAGAGCTAATAGAGAATAATAAGAGGCAAGACCTAGAGAGTAGTCCTTGGGACACTGGAGTGTGCCCTTGAAAGTGTGTGTGTGTGTGTGTGTGTGTGTGTGTGGACACCATCTCTGTTTCCCTATCCTGATTTTCCACTGATGGATCTTAGGCTACTTCTGGATCTTGGATAGTTTCACTCTGCCTGTAAGTCCTGCCCCACATTTGTCTGCTGCAGGCTACTATGCTGCATGCTTTGGCTTCACTGCCTCCGTCTGAGCCACAGCTCTCTCCCTGCACTCACCCATGTGTGAGCTCCCCAAGGCTGAGATCTAGACTTTGGCAACCACAGAAACTCTCGTGTGTGTGGACAGAGGAGACATCAACGGTCCCCACGGAAGCAGTGGGGCTGATCCCAAACTGGCTGTGTGACACAGAGGTGAAGCTGGGGTCTGCTGAAGGGTGTGAAGTTAGTCAGTGGCTGCCTGAAGGGTTTGTCTCAAGGATCTTGGACTTGGTCTTGTAGAGGAACCTAAAGATGGCATAGTCACCAGCCAGGCATGAAGGGCAGCCAGTGTCCATTGTGGGATTAGGGTTCACAGTGGCATGGCCAGGCTTCCTGGAGCTGGTACAGTGGAGAAGCCATTGAGCATCTCCACCCAGCCTTGACCTCTTTCCATTTGAATCCAGTGTAGGTAGGCAGCTTCAGTTCCTGCCTTGTGGGTGCAACTCATATTCAGGTCTCCTGCTCCTAACTGCTCTCTGTTGTAGCCATGGCTTGCTCGGGCCTCCACATGGGACAAAGACAGTATGATGAGCAGCACAGATGTCAAAGACACAGGATATTGGAACCTACAGGAGGTTTGACCTCACAGTTGATGAGTTACTTGATCTGTCAGGATCTTGGGGCTGGGGTGACTAGAGAGGGTGGCAGCACACCTGGACTTTGAGCCAATGGCCATACCCAAAAGAACATACCTTTCTGACTTCTGGAACATCAGTTGCTCCTTCCTGAGTGAACAGGTGCTAAGGCTATCCTGGGCTAGTGGGTCACCAGCATCCTGCATCTCAGAATAGAATTCCTGGTCTATTGCAGACACCTGTTAAAGCATCCCTGCCATGAAGAATTCTTTAAAACAAATCTTTTTCAGATACATTTTAAACTCGATTCTGTGAAATGTCTGTTGCAAGTCTTGGTATTTAATCCCAGCACCACCACATGTTACCATGTGGACAGTCCATGTGAGCGAGATGTTTTATTTTGTATTTACCCCCACGTGTATTTATTGATGCATTCTCTTTGAAAAATTGAGATCCATTTGGTTGAGGGCCAAATAGCAACTTAGCCCAAGCGGAACGTGCTTTTAGCATCGCCGAGTGTCCAGCGACACAACTTGAACTCAATTAAGCTGCTTCCAGGACACCTCTCCATTTGTGTTCCGTAATGGAAAGTAGAGTAAATGAAAAAGCAATCAGTGTAAATATGTAGAGCGGACACACTCATAATCATCCGATCATTGCTGGAAATTAAAAAGCAAGCACGGAGGCCCACCGTTTGCTTGTGATATTGTACAGGGCCTCGCAGACTTGGATAGGGCGCTAATTAAAGTTCGGTAGTAATGGGATCGATGGAGTTTGATTACCTTGCTGAATCCAGACGGGCCAGGGCTCTGTCCTGGTGGCAATGGTTAATATTCTCCCAGAGTTCAAAGGTACAGAGACCAGGGCTTTTATTGATAAATGCTCGGAAGCTAAGGAACACATTAATTTCCACGGACTGGTGTAGGCAAAGTGGAAATGAATGCATGGCCATGGTGGAATTAAATGCATTTTTCATCATCTGTGAACTTGGAAGAGGAAAAGGCTTTCGAGACCGTAATAAGGGAGCAAGGACCTCCGTGGCAGGTCCGTCTCTCATGGTGAGCGGCAGCCAGGCGTGAAGGCTACTCATCAGGGCCCTGCTACCCCGGGGAGAAGATGGGAGCCGGGTGTTCTCAGACACTGGTTACGGGTTCAGAACCATGCGTATACCCTCAGTAGGATGGAGCCAGCACCTGCTTGCCTGGCTATGTTGTGAATCTTACTCTAGATCTCTGCCTCAGTCTCCTAATACAAAAGCTGAGGGAGGCAGGAGGCTACCTCACACAGACCCTCTGCAAAACTCATGGGATCAGCCACCTGTGCCTCAGGAAGGGGACACTCCGGTCACAGTTAATGCTACTGCTGTTCTTTTCTCTAGATTCACCAAAGTTTCAACATGTCTGGGTGGGATCTCTCTTCCCAAGAACCTTATCTCCTTTCTTTGACAGGACAGACATAGTCCCACCTCTGGAGCCATTCCAGGCTAGCTCCAGACTTTGGGCTATGTGCTTGTTCCACGTGACAGCCCTAAAACCCTCACCCTCTAGATCCCAGCACCATGATTAAGTAAGTGACTCGTAAGAGATTTACTCGGCAGGCACATTATCCATTGGAGTCCTGGCAGGGTGACAGCGGTAATTAAAGATAGTTAATGCGGCCTGTGTTTACAGAGAGATGACAGGGTTGAGGACAGCCAGTAACACAAAGGCCACCGGGCACAAGAGGGACAAAGAGGGAAGTTTTCCAACTAGCAACAGGGACTGGGTAAGTGGGAGATGAGAAGCTTTCTAAAGCCTTGAAGAGGAGCTGGGACTGAAGAAGGACTAGGAGGATGGCCTGTGCCCTGCTGCTCCTGCTACACCGGGACACAGCCAGTTATAGTGACACCTACAGGCAGGTGACTGGATGTGCACTCTCAGGCTCCATCATTCAGCCGGCCTTGGCAGTCTTTCCTGTGCATCCTGGATGGAACCTCACGGAAGGCAGAGGGCAGGGTGGGATTATGATGCATTCCTGCAGGCCAGACATCAGGACAGGAGGAAGGGGAAAGTGGACATGCGTAGAGGGGCAGCAAAGATACCCCATTGTTCTGCCCTTGGAATGACATTTCTCTGGCTATCTGGTTTCATCCTAATTCAAAGATGGCCTCTCTGGGATCCAAGCATCCTGAATGGCAAAAGAATAGGTGAGACGTAGGAGACTCTCTTAACAAACTTCTCTTAAGTTGCATCAGACTGGCCCAGAGTGATCAAGAGTGCACACGTAGCGTGTGTGCCCCGCTGGTTTGCCATCCATCTTCAGAGCTGTGTGTTTGGCTTCTGACTGCACCACACACTTCTAGACTATTAGTGGGCATGAATCTTCAGCCTACATGGTAGATGTGGGGACTCTGTGTTAAGAATATTTGTCCCTTAAATTTTCATCTATTTCTCCTTCATCCATTCATACCAAAATGCCTGAGGCTGGGTGACTTGTAAACAGACATTTCTTTTCCCCTAGTCTGGGAGAGTGAGAAACCCAAGGTCCAGATACGGATATTGGGTCTGGCAAGAGCTGCTGTCTTCCTCAGCAAGGACACCTTGAAGCTGCACCCTCATGGGGTTGGGAGCTGAAGGACTGCGAAGGCCATGATGCTTGGCTTTATCATCACAAGTTAGAATCACCTGGAAAGATAGTCAAAACTGAGTAACTTTGCATCTGATGGGCACACTTGTAGGAGAGCGTCTTGATTGCCTGTGAAAGCAGGGAGGGCCCAACCCACTAAGGGTGGCTTTATCTCATTGTCTAGTCCCCGAACTATATAAGATGGAGAAGCTTACTAAACATGAGCAGCAAACAAATAGGCACCATGGAACATTCCTTTCCCTCAGTCCTTGACCATGGACATGACCTGCTGTCTCAAACTCTCACCTCTGTTTGTTTGTTTGTTTGTTTGTTTTTTTCTTTTTCCCTACAAAGATGGACTATTGCTGGACTTGTAAGACAAATAACCCCTCTCTTTCTCTACATTGTTTTCAGTGAGAGTATTTTATCTCAGCAGCAGAATGAAATTATAACAAGGGACTAGCTCCCTCCTGCCCTGTAATTACGTGCCAACCCCATTAGAGAGGATAGAGCCCTTGTGGGTTGGTCACCTCCCACAGGCCACACTCTCAGTTCCAACATAGTGGAGGTTAAATGTGGACATAGGGCTTTGGGGGGATGTTCAGATTGCTACAATGTTTGAGAGGACAGCCTGGACCCTGCCCACAGCATGTGTTGAAAATGTCAGTAGGGCTTGCAGTAACTTTGGCCTCTCCAGGGCCACTTTATAATCTCATTTTAATAAGGCCATGACGGGGAAGCTGCTTGGCAAAGCAGAGAGGGCAGAAGCCTGAAGAAGTCCGAAGCTCCAGGGAGGAAGCCTGCTCAGCCATCTGACCCTGAGAAACCATCAGTATGACCTGTGTCTCTGCCTCTTGGCTTATCGTGACATGGGGTCAGGTCAATGTACCACCATGATATTTAGGAGTTAAGTAGCAAGATGAATCTCCAACAAATAGCAGTGTTTTGAGCCCCCAGAATGCTCAGCTGTGTAAGCCTGGTATTGAGGAAGAAGAGTCAGAAAGTGAGAGAAAAGTAAGCCTCGGGGTAGAGATGGGACCATATCTGGCTGGCATCCTCTGATCTCTCTTGGGGACAGGCCTAGGGTGAACAGGAAGGAGGGACAGTTTTCTGTCCTCTGCCGTCCTTGACTCTGGTGTGGCAACTGAGCTAAATATTTTTGTTTCAAGAAGAGAAAGTCTGAGACCACAGCTTTTTCAGTAGACTGGTTCTGTCTCCTAGTCAGTGTGGCTGTGCTCCCAGGGGAGCATCTGGTCCTCTGAGCTTCTGATGTCATGATAGGCATAAGGACATTGGTAAGCTGTGTGATGTCAGGGCCAATGTGAGGTCATTGTCAGAGAACCATTTCCTTCAGTTCTAGCATTCTGTGTCACCCACAGGGTGTGTTCAAGCACTACACAGCACCTATGAAGGTGGCCTTATTTGAACGCAGCGTCTTTGCAGATGTGACTAAACTGAGGGCACACTGGATTAGGATCAGTCCTTAGTCTAGTGACTGATGTCCTTGGGAGAAGAAGGAAGTAGAAGGGGAATGGGAAGAGATGCAGAGAGGGAAGGAGTCTCAAAGATGACAGGAACTCCTAGTACTAGAAGCAGGAAGAAGCGGGAGGCTCACCAAGATCCTACAGAGAACCTAGTTCTTCTGACACCTTGGATTTGGCCTCCAGAACAGAGACAATGCATTCCCATCACTTAAACCCACATGGACCATGATGTTTTGTTAAAGCAGCTATTGGAAGCTTGGGCAGCCTAACTGGTTATTGGTAGACTCTCTCTCTCTCTCTCTCTCTCTCTCTCTCTCTCTCTCTCTCTCTCTCTCTCTCTCTCTCTCTCTCTTTCTGTGTGTGTGTGTGTGTGTGTGTGTGTGTGTGTGTGTGTGTGTGTGTGTGTGCATGAGGGAGCACACACACATACTAATACACTGCCATTTATGTATCTGGCTCCAAGTTCTGATACACGTGCCCTGTGTTCCTGCATGTCTACACCAAGATGATTGTTCCCAGAGAAGAATGACTCTTAGTACGCCAACAGCAAATCCCATCATGATGGGCACTCCTGCTCCCCACTACTCAATGCCATAGTAAACGGAAGTACAGAAAAGTGTCCTTTCATAGCTAAGATCAGTAGGGTGGGACAGAGTGACTCTGGACACCTCTGTGCTACACTTGATCTAACACTGCATAGGAGGAAGCCATGCCACAATCCCCACAGAGATCCCCCCTCCCCAGGAGCCAGTTTGATGCTCTCAAGAAGAGGAATGCCCCCACTCCATTTCCTGTTCATCATGATATCATGAAGACAAATGAGGTCATGTCTAATACTGGGATAGACTCTGCAGACCAGAGTTATTACGCTTATAAGCCAGCTGAGGTTTCTACTTTTCCCATCTATTTGTCCACCTGTTATTCTGGTGTGTTAAAAGGACAGTCCTTCAGCTCCAACTCCTAAAGCCAGAACCTCTCAGCCTGTGCTCATTCTCTGTCTAACCCTGCTGTGCAGGTAGGGAGCATGTGCATAGCAAGCAAGCTTTATCAAGGCACCATCTCTAATTTAAAAACTTGACAGTCCTGGACTGAAATCTGGGACTCCACAAAGTACCTGGGGGTCAAACATACTTATAATGTGCATGCTCGTAAGCTTTCAGATAGAGCTCGTGGTTTTATGTGCATCTGCTGCTAAACTGGGAGGATGGACAAAGGATGGGGCTATCTGGAACTATCTGGAACTATCTGGAACTATCTGGAACTATCTGGAACTATCTGGAACTATCTGGAACTCCCAGAAATGCAGGGACCCAAGCCTATTCCACTGTTCTTCTGAGGTTTAAATATCCTCTGCTTCTCAAATAAGTAAATATGAGGGAGGGAAGAAGGAAGAAAGAAAGGATGGAAGGAAGGAAGGAAGGAAGGAAGGAAGGAAGGAAGGAAGGAAGGAAGAAAGAAAGGAAGGGGGTAACTGATGCCATGGATGAGAGCGAGTCCAAGCACCCACAGGCAGTGTAGTGATTGCTGGCTGAGTTAGCTTTAGGTAAAGGTCCAGGCTGTTGGCTTTCTCTAGGGCAGGGGTTCCTAACCTATGAGTAACAACCATCAGAAAATACACATTTCTGATGGTCTTAGCAACACCCACCTCTACATTGACTATCGTTGCTACCTCATAACTGTTATTTTGCTGTTGAGCGTTTTCTCCTAAGAGCATGAGAAATATGGCTGTGACCCACAGTTTGAGAAATGTTGCTCTTGAAGGTGTGCATGCTTCCCGCTCCTCTCCCTGACCCTCAGACCATTGTCCAAGGCCCAGTGCTTCTTCTGTATCCGCATCCTATTTATTTCTTGATGGAAGGAACTTCTATGCCAGAGTTGTTAGGACCCATCTCTACTCCTCCCAGCTTTACCACAGGAGACAGTGTGGCCACCAGGATGTAGAATGCAGCCTTTTGCTCTACAGAGCAAGCGCGTCTAGTCTGCCCACCCTGTTCCTCTCTGGGGCAAGCAGGGGCATACGTCATGTTGATGGTTGAATTTCTAAACAGGCCTCTGAGTACACTCAGAGTGGGTGTGTAGCTGTCAGTCCCTTAGGAATCTCTTAGTCTGTCCTGCATGATGCCCTCAGAGGCAGCCCGGGGCTGCCCTGCTTCTGCAAACTCCAGAACAAACCTTTCCTTTGTCTAGTGCGATGGGGGTCCTGGTTCCACACAATTCAGGAAATCCTCCCTTGCTAGGTTTAAGGATGTTTGGAATCCAGAATCAGATCCCAGCTTCCTCTCTCACGGGCCTCTGCTCTGAGCTTAGTGTCCAGCCCTTGCCATCACCCTCTATCCAAGATGCTTTAGGGGACAGAATAGCATATGGCAACCAATCCGACTGGGGACACAGCCAGGCATTCGTGATGACTTGAGGCTGCCAGGGTGGCCTGATTAGCAAGATGGATGGCCCAGCAGTGCCCTATACAGGCCAACTCTGCAGTGGCTTGGGCTGTGCTTAGCTCTGTACTGGCTGCATCTGCCTATACACCTGCCTCATGGGCCCTGAAGTTCCAAGGCCACTGTCAGCCTTATTAGGACAGCATAGTGGCTGGCAAGGACAGCCGGCTCATACTGGCCTCCTTCCGCAGTAAAGTGTGAGGAATCGTTTGATTTGCTGAGCCTGCCTGAGGCGTCTCCCAGCTGATGGCTGCACAAGGGGCCTCATCTCAGCCACAGGGCAGAGGTGGCCCATGGATGTGGGCTCAGAGGCAGCAGCATACCCCACCCCACCCCCAGAATTCTGGAGCTAAACCCCAGGTCTGGTGACATCATGGCTTCCCAACAGTACCTTCATTGGGTATGGCTTCATTGGGTATGGCCATGGCTTTTCCATCTCTGTAATGAGAACTCTGGTCCACAACCTGGATAGCACATGGGTCCTCTGAGTAAAGCACTTGGAGGATGGAAGAATAATGCTCTAGCATGTTGGCATGCAGACATGTAGACAAAGGTGTGCAGCCATTCATAAGTTCTTCACAAGGCTTGGTTTCATGGGTTGCTGTAATGGCATTGGCCACTCCAGTCTGAGACCCAAGTTCCAGAAGCCTGCCCAGCAGCAGGAGGGTTGGCCCTGAGCTGGGATAACCAGACAGTGGGTGGGCAGTGGATATGAACTATGTGCAGAGGCCGTGAAGGCAAGGAGGAGAGCAAGGGCAGTAGGCTTTTACTTATGTGACCAGGCACATGTGCATACACACACAGATGCATAGACATACATGTACTATGTGCACAGACACTCAGAGACACATACAGATACATACTATATACATAGTCACATGCCACACACACACACACACACACACACACACACACACTATGTGTGTAAGTTTGTGTATGGACATAAATTCTGTGAGGGTTACTGCAATAATCAGCTAAGCCTCAGGAAGTCCAAACAAATGCTGCTTCCTAGTCTATCTGAGTTTTATTTTGGTTGGGACAGGCAAAGCAGGCAGTGCAGAGCCCTTGCTGGTGTGAACAGCACCACGTGGTCTATTTAGGACCCCAGCCAGAACAAAGGGTAGAGGATGATTGAACTCATGATCCCTTCTGTCCTGCATGCCTGCAGGACATGGAGTGTGGCTTCTTGCCTTGGACTGGGGTTTTCGCCATCAGACTCCCTTGATTCCAACCTCCTCCTGGAACTGATGATACCTGCAACTTTCCTGGCCTCCAACTTACAAGTAGAAGATGGGAAATGCCTCAGCCTCCAGACTATTGGGAGACAATTTCTTATATCAATTATGTCTGTTAGTATGTTCCCTTCACTGTATCTATACAATACATGTCAAACTTTACACATACACAGAGCCCTCCTCCAAAACACATGTGATATAAAAATAGTTCGTAAATATATGGGGATGTGGGGGTGTACACTGCATATATATATATATATATATATATATATATATATATATATATGTGTGTGTGTGTGTGTGTGTGTGTGTGTGTGTGTATATCACATAATACATACACACAACATATACACCCACATTCATATGGCACTCCCTCACATGCACATCACAAATATACTATATACAATAACCATACACACACACAGACACACACACATACACACATATCTGCTGTTTCTGCCATGACTACAGTGGTATCAAGTTAGCTTACATTATAATTTGATATTTAGCAAGAGCTGTGCTCTACATGAGATCCGATTTTTAAAATCCCACTTCTATGTGTATCATGGCCCTATGGATCCACTTAAAGCGAACTCTCAGGACAGAGTTTAGCTGTGATGTCTGGAGACCCTTCCCATGTCATCCACAGCTTAGCCTCATCTCACAAACCACTGCTGTGATGTTCAATCCCAGCATGCACCAGCCCAGAAGTAATGGAACCCAGAGACCATGGACTGAAGGAGACTGTGACACCAAATAAGTTTCATCCTCCACAAGTTGCTCTGTTAGGGACTTTGTATAGAGAGATCCAACAGAAAGACTTGTATCACTGCTGGTCAGCTGTAGAGCATATTATGGGCTGAAGAAAATTCATCTGCCAAATCCCAGATCCCCAGAAACCAAGCATGTGACCTGTGGAAGAACAATGGGAGGGACACACTAGGTTCTGATGCAACCATCATGAATGTAACTATGTAATACATGAAGGGCTGAAGCCATTTTTCAAGCATTTTTGAACCATGGTTGAAGGTGCAGAACCTGAAGACCCAGAACTGTAGTGGTCTGGCCTAATGCTGCTTGCATTCTAATGCTAATTTGGGGCCCCCAAGACTGGTTACCCCAAAGATGAAGGGAGTCTGCACCCAAGACACTGAGTGCCCCTGCCCCCAGTTAATTGTGATTGGTAAAATAAAGATGACAAAAGCTAATAGCAGGTCAGAAGAGACATAGGTGGGATTGAGGATCTATGGGATTGGAGAGAGGACCAAAAGGATGGAAGAGGGAGGAAGAAACAGTCATGGAAGAGGAGGAGGGGGGATGAGGAGGAGGAGGAGGAGGAGGAGGAGGGGAGAGGGAGAGGGAGAGGGAGAGGGAGAGGGAGAGGGAGAGGGAGAGGGAGAGGGAGAGGGAGAGGGAGAGGGAGAGGGAGAGGGAGGAAGAAGGAGAAAGAAGAAAGAGAAAGAAGAAGAAGGAGAAAGAAGAAGGAGAAAGAAGAAGAAGAAGAAGAAGAAGAAGAAGAAGAAGAAGAAGAAGAAGAAGAAGAAGAAGAAGAGGAGGAGGAGGAGGAGGAGGAGGAAGAGGAAAAAGAAAAAGAAAAAGAAAAAGAAAAAGAAAAAGAAAAAGGAAAAAGGAAAAAGAAAAAGAAAAAGAAAAAGAAAAAGAAAAAAAAAAAAGAAAAAGAAAAAGAAAAAGAAAAAGAAAAAGAAAGACAAATAGAAAAAGAGGGTGGTGGTGGTTCAGGACAGAGGAGAGCCACCATAGGCTAAGGGCCAAGGGAACATGACCCAGTGGGCTGCCCAATTGGAATGAAGCACAGCCCAGAAGGAACACAGTAAGTAGTAAGTGCTTACTCAGGGTTATCGATAAGAAAGTAGATCCTAACAGTATGGAGGGTAGGTAGCTGACCAGCTTTTGTGCTGCATAATGCTATTTAAAAATATAAAGGCTGTGTATGTATTTCATCCAGGAACATAAATTGTCTAAGGCAGGAAAGATGTCCTGGACCAGGGTTTTTAATAGCTTTAACTACACAGAACCACCTGAGTGTCCCCGCACACATAATTATAGACCTCAAGGTGTGATCTCCCTGGATTAGGTGAGCTTTAAATGTAGGGGGAGTGAAGATGAGAAAGAGTGAGAACAGATAGAACCTGGAAACCACAAGCAATGGATATTCAGGTATTCAGAGACCACCATGCTGGAACAGCCTGGAAAGGGCCTGCCCTGGAGCTGGAAGGAGGGGTGGGGCCTCTGGTCTCTGAATCTCTGAGAAAGTCTCTAATTGCTTGAGGCCACACCCTTATTGTGGTTTGAATGAAAATGCCCTCCATCCTGTAGACCCATAGGAAGTGGCACAACTAGGGGGTGTGGCCTTGAGTAGGTGTGGCCTTGCTGGAGGAAGTGTGCCACTGGAGTTGGTTTCAAGCCAAGCTCAATGTCACTCTTTCTCTCTGCTGCCTTCCAATTGGGATGTAGAACTCTCAGCTACCTTTCCAGTACCAAGTCTGCCTGTGTGCCACCATGCTTCCTGTGGTGATGATGGGCTAAACCTCTGAACCTGTAAGCCAGCCCCAATTAGACACCTTCCTCTGTAAAAGTTGCCATGGTTATGGTGTCTCTTCACAGCAATAGAAACCCTAACTAAGACACACTCATGATGAGTTGCAATAGGAAGCTCCCATAGACAACAAAAGTAGAAGTAAGGGCATGTGGATGGGCTTTTCACGGCCGAATGGAGAGGCTGACTCAACCTTGGCATTGGCGGTGGTAACAGAAAGGAACAATAGAAGATAGTTTTAGGGGTTCCATTAGGCAGGGACCAAAAGACAAGATGGCCCTTGACACTTGGATCCAAGAACCAGAAAAACCATGACCTGGGGGCCTGAGAACATAGGTCCCTGTTGACACCACAGCAGGCCATACTGACTGAAGGAAGACCTATGGGTTCAATTAGAATCTCATGTTCATTGTTGTTTTAAGTCAAGTCTCTGCCCACAGGGCAGGGTAGCACCAGATGTGGTGAGAACCTCCCCACCTAGCCTGTAGAACCGACAGACAAAAGCCCACCTATCTACAGAAAAGTCCCTTTTGTCCCTCTTATCTCCTGGGATCTTGGGCAGTCACTCATCGTACACGTATTTCTAAGGTTTGTTCTTAAGATAGTTAGGTGCTCTGCAGTCCCTGTTATGACCCTCCTTTCACCTTGTCTTCCCTGCATAACTCATCAAATGCTTTCTTGGAGGAAGTCAAGAGTCCCTGCCTTGATACAGGGACATAGCAGGCTGTCCTAGCAAGGTGCTGGTGAGGGCAACTTCTCTCCACTCCTATTTAGCATGGAGCTGTCCTCCATTGAAAGGAATATTTTTGCTATTCTATAAAATTCTCTACCATGCACAGAAATGATCACCCTTTCAATAAGCTGGAGGTGTCGGCTTCCGTTCCAGGTGATTAATCAGACTTTATTTGCCTTGTGGTTGGAGTTTATGCAGGCTGGGAAGCTGCTTCATATTTTATAGCCCATCTGCTGCATTCCAACAGTGGTCAAATCGAGCTGACAGCTAATGAGGGAGGTGAGGGAGCCGAGAGCCCGTGGACATTCTTACATTTGACTCCTGAGGAGAGTCCTGTGTGGAGACTGTTGCTAACTCAGGCCTTGATGATAATCTTTCCAGAAGCACTCCAAGGAGCTGAGCGAGCTCCCCAGCAGGTACTCTGCTCAGGCACATGGGCCAGTAGCCAGCCTCCTGTGAACAGCTAAATCACTTCTAGTAGATTCTACGATGGAGTAGGGTTTTCAAGGTCCTTTCTTCTGTGAATGATAGTGATAGACACAATGTCAGCCCCACTCCGGTGCCTCCTTCTCTCCTGGCATGAGTCCTAAAGAAATAAGTGCCTGGCAGTTGTTGGCATGTGTCTGGTAGTGCTTATTTATGGCCATGATAGGTAGATTAAGAGTAACCTGGCGGATGGAATGCTTAATAGCAACGAGGATAAGTTATCAGGTTAATTACTGATGCTTACAAGCAAGCTCAGGCAAGCCCACACAGCCTGCAGAAATAGACCGACTTCCAACCTGGGCTTGGAGCTTGTGAAGGCTTCTAAGGAGAATGCAGTCATGACTCTGAGGTTCTCCCTTCCAAGATACTGAGGATTTGGACCAGTGGACTAAGGGTAGATGAACAGAGCCTTGGGAAGACAAAGACTGAAGCTCTGACAGGAGAGCAGTGAGAGATGTTGCCAGGACTGGCATTCAGCGCTCAGGTCCTCAGCAAGGAGAGGAGGTAAGAGCGAATAGGGGACTGAACAGGCAGGACAGCCTGAGATTCTTTGCTGTGACTGCTGTGGCAGGACACTGTGAGCTGGACACTAACACACGTGCATGCCTTCCTACTGTTTAGAGGTCAGAAGTCTGAAATCTGACTCATGGAGCAGAAATCAAAGCATTGACATGGTTCATCCCTTCCTTGAACAATGCCCTTGCTTTATCCAGTGTCTAGATCTAAAGTCCTTGGCTTGGGACCTTGTCTGCCACCATCAATCTGGCACCTCAGCATCGTTCTCAGTCCTCCCACTGCCTTCTATGCCTGACCCAAACTTCCATCTTTCTTTCTGGAAAGGCCATGATGACTTCAGGATGCACCATGATAATTCAGAACCTCCACCTTCGGTCCTTACCTCACACCTATCTGTAGGCTTTCACGCTGCACAAAGCATTGTGTCCACCGGGACAAGGACCTCTTTGCTGATGATGTTTTTCAGCTCAGCACAGAGATTGGAGGGACCTTGAGATCATGCAGCCTCGTTCCTGCTGAAGCCAGAGGTCTCCCTGGAGTTTGAGGAGTAGAGGCTTGTTCAAGACCCAATTATGCCAAGCCTGGGTCACAGACTATGGCTGCTGCCCATCACTTCGAGGTGTCCATTGGGAGTACTTCACCCCAGATTCCTGAGTGTTCCCAGAGTGCTTCACTTCCTGAGGAAGGGAGGCAAGCCCTGGTCCAGACCATTAGAAGTGGAAGGAAAGCTAGTTTAAGTAACCAATTGAGGTTGTTCCCAAACACACCTATACTGACCTTTGGGTTGCACTAGACAAGGCTACTGAACAGGATTGATCCAGCCAAGAGGATGGGGGCTGCATTTCCTAGAAGTACAATGACTGTGGATATTTCCTCTCATAGTAGTAAACACATGGATGCCATTCTCCCTGGATAACTGGGCAACCAGGTAGACCACACATTCATCCTTACTGCCTTGTCCCTCCTGTGCCCTTGGCTACTCACTGCCTGCCCAAATGATTTCCCATGGTCTACAGATGCTGAACCCATCTACCTCAGTGAAGACAGACTCACTCTGCTCTGAGGCCCAGTGGAGTGGGCCTGATCAGATGCCTGCTCTAGTAATCTAAGCTACAGAGTCCAGAATGCTGGTGAAATACAGGGGCTTCCTACACCTGAAACCCTGAACCACCTCCCACTGGATTTCCTACCTAACACCTTCTCTGCCATCTAGGGACCTCTTTACAAAGCTCACGGAGGTCCTGTTGCCTTCTGAGAGTGGAGCCATTCTGAAGGAGAGCCAACCTCACATGAAGACATTCAGAGACCCATCAGGATCCTTCATCAACTGTAGTGTTATGACAGTAAGTTCATGTGGAGGTAGACAAAGTAGGTGGTGGGCACACCAGGGTGGCTGGAGTGTAAAGTAGACAGAGCGTGTCCTTTGTGTGACAGCAAGGGAGGAATTTTCTTACTGGTACGCTATTGACTCTTGCTGAGACCTCAGAGAAAATTAATTAACCTTTCGCTCCTCTCTCTTCTGTTTGGCAGCAGAGATGGGGTGCTCTCATTCCGAAGATACCTTCTCTTCAGAAATCCCATAATCTTGGTGACCCTGAAAGTTTTAGAGTCACTGTGACACAGAGAATTCAAGGAGACAAAGCAGAAGCCCCAAGAGATCCCCAGCTTAAGACACTCTAGCAGAGCCATCCGTGTTCCTAGAAGTCAGAGGTTTAGACTTAGACCCTCCCCCCTCCTTCTCCCCTAGCCATCAGGCTAGCTCAAGGACTCTCTCAGTCCGTGACTCTGGACACAGCAAGCCATCTGGTGCTGTCTTTCCCACCTAGCCTCTCCATTCACAGACTGCACAGCTTTCCTGGAGCACCACCTACCCCAGCCCCGCAAAGCACCACAGCATCTTATAACAAAAACAAGAACCTGGAGTCTGATCAGAGATGCTCCATCCGAATGAGACTAAAAGCAGGTACTTGCCTGGAAGGGGTGTGGTCAGATGCTGTGACTAGCAGAGCTTTTCTGCAGTCTGTGTTTTACTGCTGTGCACTTTTCCCAGTGGCAGTTGCTTGCGGCTTTTTATAGACCCATATGGTTTGTCAACAGTGGGCATTGTTTATTCCACCATAATCAAACTTTCTCATCTGCCCTCAGTGGGTTTGACAGGTGTGTGTGCCTGCGTGACTCTGCTCTAGAAATTCCACCAGATCCACCATTTCCCATGTGACAATAGATGTCAGTCTTCTGCTTGAAGGTCCTCAGTTTTTAAATCTTGCTATACAGGTAATGCCCACATGAAATGTCACACCTCATTCCATGAATTAAGAGTCCCCCTGTGGTCAAGACACTGATTGATTGCCATAATGGCTATCAATCATACTGAGAGGGTTGTGTCAATCTGACATCCATGGCCCATCACCCCCAAAATGGCTTCAGCTGCTCTGATCTCACTTCTTCCCTACTGTGTCCCGTTCATACCGTGGCTGCATCTACAGCGACTAGCTCTAGGTCTCAAGTGCAGGAAGTGCCAAGCCCCACTGAGAAGCTGACTTCCACGGTCTTGAAGATCCACCTGCCATGCCACCTGCTTGGTCTCACCCTCCTGCTTCAAAGAGAGAACAAACTGGAAGAACTGCTCATTCCCATTGTCTGTCAGTCTTCAAGCTTCAAGGAACTCCCTGACTGAGTGTAATGGCCTGCTTCAGAGGTACTGGATGCAAGCCTTAAAGCTCAGCTATGGTGCATGTATGTCTTCGTACCCATTCATTCTTTCATAATGACATCCCTTGCTGTCTCTCCAGACACTCTGTAGCATTTAGTCATCACTCCTGCGTCTATGTTCAAGATTCTGACAGTGCTTATTAGCCAGTCTGTGCCCAGCCTGCTCCTCTCAGGCAGAATGGGCTGCCTGAAGACCTGACTCCTAGGTGGCAGGCAACAAAATAGTGGCAAGTATAGCTGAGGGGACACAAGGACCAGCTACAAGGATTTGGCAGAATGTGACACAGGCCTCATTACTGAGTTTAGAGCAAATGGACAACGTTATCAGGATCCGTCACAGTGGATGTGAGACTCCCCTCTGAGTCTTTAGCTTTAGTCAATGGCATTGCAGTCTCCAGCCACGAGAAGCCTGAGAGAAGCCTTCTTCTGCTATCCCTGATGGTTCAGGCCTTTATTTTAATGGAGTTTAAGACTCATGGTCCCATCCACTAACATCCTTATTCTAGGCTCTATGGTCACAGACTTTGCTCTCAAGGGCTTAACCTGGTGACCCAAGCCCACTGAGGCTGGGCAGAGTCACTGGTGTAACTTCCTATTCCTGTCAGAAGATTCTGACCTCATCTTCAGCCGAGTCTGCTCTGTGTTGGTTGGAGCTAAGAGCTCCAGCCCTGCAGGAGGACTGGGTGTACAGCTCTCATGGGTGCTGTGGGTTGGCTTTTGTGAGAACATCCTTTTTTATTCCCTGCATCCAAAGCGTTAGCGAAGTCTAGAGCTGCCTCTATGCCATGGAGTAAGAAATTCTGTATGCTTCTGCGATGACAAGTATCATCAGCCTCCCTGTACATCATCCAAGCAAGGCCAGAGAGCAGCCACCAGGATGATGCCTGCTTCAATACTCTCTCCTTTGTTAAAAAATTAAATAATGTATGTTTTTCAGAATCTCATCCAGAGGTAGTATACTTACAATATTTCCTCACTTCCAAGTCCTCTTACATCTATCCCTCACCCCCTCTAAAATTCACGACCTCTAACTAAACTCCAAATGTTTATATTTATACCCACAGCTAAGTGCAGGTCTCAGCCGTCATCAGAGAAGCTTCCTTTAAACACCAGATGGGGACTATTACAGAAGGCCACAGTCCTGGTCAAAATGCAGAGAGCAAGCAGTCATGGAGTGTTCAGTACCAATAGATACAACTATTATACAACCCTTACACTGAAGGCTGAGGGACCATGACGGAAGAGGTAGATGGAACGAGTGTAAGAGCCAGATGACCAGGCTGCCTGCTGCAAGATAATGTCTTCTATAAACAACTAGGAGACTGTCCCCACAAAATCTCATCAATACAGTCACCTAAGCAAGACCTACACAATGATAGCACCAGTCGAATCCACTCTGGTATGAAATATTTCAGCCCAGATTCCTCAAATGAGATGGAGCCAGTCATGACTGCTGAGTCGGGTAGTCCAAAATGACAGGAGTAGGGTGTGGGGTCATGAAAGCAGGTGAGTCATCCAACATGAGTGTCTAGTGCCAGACACAGGTGTCTGCTGAGTCCTGGCCAGGCTGAGGCCACCTGGTCTTCACTGTGTTGAATGGGTGTCTCAGCGTCATGAGGAATGTCTGACTCAGTACTTTCTTTCTTCTGCCTCTGCAAGCCACTGGCTATGGCAGGTACAGGCATCTCATATGTGTGGCAAAGGAGGAAGGCACAGTGAGATCCAAATAGCCACCAAGACTGGTTCAGAACAGGCAGAGAATGAAGTGGCACAGGGGACATATGTGCCATGTCACCAGTTTCAGCAATAGGGTTTCTCTTCACTTTATCATTGTGTGTGCGTTGGGCGAGGGCAGATTAAACCGATGACAGTACCTGAAGCAGAGGGCACATATAAGTGCCCCAAACCCAGGGGAGCTGCAGGGTGATAAAGAGTTTGGAGTGTCAGCACAAACATGGAGAGACTGGCAACCAACACAGGTCACTCAGAAGATGACATCCCAAGTCCAGTGCCCACAGCTAGTGAGGATGGGACAAATGGCACCATGATGGATGACTCTACCCAGCATGGTCCATCAGTAATCCCTTCCAGAATGTTCCCTTAATTCTCACTAAGTCCACAGGGGATGTCTGCCACAGGTCCCCATTCTCTAGAGACAAGACTGTGCCAACAAGACATGCATGTGAAGAGTTGAGACTCTGGTCCAGTGGGATGACCCCAGTCCTTCTCCAAGGAAGCTGCCTCCTCTAAGGGCTGAGATGCTCCAGCTGACCTCTACCCTTGTTGCCTGTATCCTGCAACTTCACAGCCACCCTCTCTCAGAGGAGCCTATTATGGCCACGGGCTCCAGGCTGCCAGCTTCATGGGGGTCAGGTTACCCTCTAGCCCTGCTGTGGAGCCCCACAACCTTCATTTCCTTGGGTGTTCCTCAGCTTCCCCACTCTCAACCCCAACCCCAACTCCAACCCCCAACCTCCAACCCCCACTCCACCCTTCCCCCATCCCACCCCACCCTGCTACATCCTCTGAGTCTTTGTTTCTGAAAATTTGGTACCTGGTCCCTGGAGAGATTTCTTTTACATCTTGCTAAGCTCCCTCCCAGCCCAGGTAACTGCAAGCTTTTCATCTGTATATGGCCTCTCCTTGCTGATCTCATTAAAAGTGGCTCACTGTGATGGAATCTCATGTCCAGGTCCCACTGTTGCCTGCTGACACACTCATTCTGAAAGTGTTGGTTATGGGTAAGGGACCCTGACTGTAGTGACTCTCTGGTTTCTTGGCTGAGTGTCTAAACTTTTAGTTGAGTCCTGTGTACACCCCTAGAGACTCTGTGTAGATGTGGGGGAAAGCAGCGGTTTGGTCTCCATATGGGCTCAGTGCCCTCCCCCAGCACCACCACCATCTACATCATCCGGGCTGCTCACTTTCTGTTCCATGCACTATGCAACCATCTCCAAGGTTCCATCAGCCTGATTCCAAAATGATGTCATCACCTAGTCTACTATACTCAAGAGAAAGGGTGAGCTTTTCTTTCTTGGCATGTCAGGCGCACATCTCTCTGTCCTTGGCATTTGCAGGGCATAGAGTTTTGTTAGTGTGATGGACTCTATTAATTCTTATTGGAGCACCTCATCAAATACACTGACAGGAGGGTAGGAGCTACACTCCAAGTGCCCAAGGTCATGATGATAGGGTGACCATGGTGCCCTCCTGTGCAGGCAGTGCCTCAGATGGGGTGAGCTGTTATTTTACTAAGATCTCTCTGGAGCTCTATTCTGGACATGATGCAGAGGGTCTGATGAGAGAATATATGACCTCATCGGCCTCCATGTCCCCAGTAATGACCTGGGGACATTATTACGCATCACCCGAAAATGGGTGAGTAAGTGTCATGACATAGTGGTGTTGGATACACGGCTTAGCATCACTAGACTGCTACAAGGGACCTAGGTAGCAGACATCCCAAGTCCTCTGATATCAGGATACCCATAATGGTGAGTGCCGCCCTTCCTCACCTGCACTGGTGTCACCACCCCACAGGAGGAGAGAAGGAGCTGTGGTTAGTTCTGTCGTCTCTACTCTTCATCATGTGTCCCAAGAACTGGGTTATATATGTGGAATACAGCTTCCTAAAGCAAACTTTGAAGATCATTCTTCAATTTCACTGGAGCATCTTCACTCCGGCCCTAGCAGAGAATCAAGACCCATCTTTCTGACATCCTCAGGGCTTTAGGCAATGCTTGGTTTGAAAGGAGCAGCAACTCAGGTTGGCCCCATAATCGGATGGTCTCTTTCCAGGACAGCACAGTCTTTCTTATGACTTCATAGGCAGACCTCACATCCCTTCCTAGTAAGAAAAATAATAAGGATAACTCAGGCTCTGGCTGCTTTTCCCATGAGATTCTCGTGCCAGGAAGCCATGGGCATTCAGGCCTGACACAAGGACTAGTTCCCACTGGCAATGTGGAGGCTACTTGAAGCTCCAAACACCAGGCACAGAGTAGGTGGCTTTACACACACACACTATGCCACAAGAAACAAAGATATCACTCTTGTGTGTTTTGCTTGCTGTCTGATGGCAAGGATTACAAGCAACAAACAACAAGTGTATGGAAACAAGACTGATACGGGGTGTGGCTGAAGCCGGCAGGATGCAGAGATTTGCCACGAACAGTGTTCAAACAGTCCCTTTCACCCCCCCCCCTTTTTTCAGAGTAATTAGAAGCTGCACTGTTTATAACGACAAGAGAAATATCGAGAGGCTCCTGAGTTGGAGAATAATTTGTGGAGGTGTGTGTTTGAGACAAGTGTGTTCGGATCCCGGTGCAATTGCTGTATTGCCATAAGGGTTTGTGGTCACTGTGAACACTGGTGCTAGGTGTGTTCTCGCAGCTCAGTGCTGTGAGATCCAGGGGTAGCCAGGCAACCTCCTTTTTCTCCTGGAGTTCAGCATGGCCTTCTACTTCATACTTCAGCCTCGGAGGTTTTCCCACCTCCTCCGTAAATACCATGGAAGAGACCTTCCCTGTCTGCTGTCTGAAGTTACCCTGTGCTCTTTCACAATGTTGAGCCTGAGTTTCCCAAACATTTACACTATCTTTTCTTCCCAATTCTTCTCGTTTCTAGTTCCTCCTACCTTCCTGTTGAACACTAAAGGTTTCTAGCTGCTTTTATATCGTCCATGTATTGTGCATGTTCTTCTGTGGTGACTAGGTGCTTCCAGTTAAAATCACGTACATTAAAATCTCAGCAGTTCTGACTGTTGGGGTTTTCCTTCCATTCTTCATGTCTAAACGGTCAGCTCTTGTATGTCTATGTTTGGGATTTCAACCACTCATTTACAGCTCATTGGAAAATATGGATTAAGAAATTCCTCTCTGACAAGCCTGGGTCAGACCATACAGGCAGGCCACGTAAAAAGTTCTACTCATCTTGGGATAGTTTGAGTCAACATGAGGTGAGATCCAGTCAGTGCCAAGGATCTGATTTCAGCAGGAGAGCCAGTCATGAACAGTAGACTGGAGGCCATGTCCGTCTGCCTTTGCTTCCTGAATCACTTGTGCCTGAGGGCTTTTTGGTGGTGCAAAGTAGAAAGCTGGGTGTCTGATCAATTTCCTTAACTGTGAGCCAGGAGTTGTGATCTCCATGGGCAGACTTGGTTGAATGAGCAGCTAGCAGCCTTGAGACCTTTTGGTGGTTAAGGAGGTGACAAGGGAGATTAATAGCCTGCATATGTCACCCTCTCATTTCAGAGGACACAGGAGAAGAGGGAGAGTTGACGCCAAAGGTCAAGGTGCCTGTCATTTCATGGCAAGGGAAAGGGAAACTTTGACTAGACATGAAGACCATTTAGCGAGTCCTCTCTGGGTGAGAGCCATGGGAGACAGAGACAGATGGGTACCTCTGGGGAGTGTGGTGCATGTGGGATGGGCTGGCATCAGGCAGAGTAAAAAGCAAGTGCCATGAAGTTTGCAGATACGGATCAGTTAGGTTCACATACACAGCCTGAGTGGAAGGTGTTCTGAGGAGAACTCCGTGTGCTCCAGGAGCCTTGAGGGATAGGGACATATTAAACAGGTCAATGTGGGAAAAGGGCAGGCAGAGTGGAGGGGAATATCCAAGTGGAAACCAGGCACTGTGGAGAAGGCATGAGAAAGGAGTTCCAGGGGCCGCAGAAGAGAAGGCGGGGAGAAAATAAAAAGATTTAACACTAGACTTTCTCACGTGAGTGATTCAAGTCTAAGGATGGCTGCTGACCACAGGTGTGGCCTAAGCAGAAGCGATGTCTAGAAAGGTCTTTCTAAAAGCTCCTGACGGGGACTGTGGTAGGAGCCCAGGTAGGCAACAATCTAGGGGTGTAAGTGAAGAACAATGAGGACTCAGATGGGAAGTGGGAAGTCAGAAGGGAACATAGCAGAACTCACTCCAGAAACTGAGCACATCCCAGACAAGGCATGTGGAGTTAGTCTCTAATTGAACCCACATGGCTGGCTACTAAGAGCCATGGAAGTGGAAGTATCTTGTTATTCTTTATTGTTTCTACACAGGTCCAGGTAGAGTCATGCCTTTGGTATCACCTCCATTAAAATCACATCCTATAGGACTAGGGAAACAGCTCAGTGGTTAATAGTGTCTTTTATTCTTGTAGAGGACCCAAGTTCAATTCCACATCGGGTGGCTCGCTCACAGCCTTTAACTCCATCTGCAGGGCATCTGATGCCCTCCACTGGCCTTCCATCTACCTCATGTGCACATGTGTACACACACACACACACACACACACGGGTGTAAATGCATTTGAAGAATGAAAATCTTTTAAAATAAAATAAACAACATCCTCAGAAAAAATATCAGAGAACAAAATTAATTTTTTAATGTAGAAAAAAAATCAAATCACCTGTGCAAATCTCCTCCCTCCTAAATTCAAGGAGAAGGTCTCCTGTGTGCCATGAGAGGAGCATACCACGGGGTTTCTACCAGACTCTTGGACTCAGGCTGGATGCTTTTTTAAACAGACCCCATGTCTATGCACCCTGAACATACCGAATCTCTTCCATTCTGATCTCTATAGCATGCAGGTGCCACCTGCCTTAGTTTCCTGGCAGGAGACCCACAGTTCTCACCATTCTGGAACCTCGCTCTTCTGGTCTTGAATTTGAGCAGGACTGTGCAAGAGGGACTTTATGAAGGTTCCATTAGAACTATAATTTGAAATGAGTAGCACCTGTCATTTAATGAGCCCCTGGAGGTCATAAGTAGGCTGGGGCCCCAGTTGATCAGATAGAGCCAACCACCGTTATCCCTGAGGGATGTCTGCGCACACCCTTAACAAAGATTTTTGGTGAAACTGAGGATAGTTTCCTTTGCCAAACACACACACACACACACACACACACACACACACACACACACACACACACACACAAACCAGCTATGCGGTATGTGGTCTGGAACTTTCTCTGCCAAGGCCATGCTCTGAGGATTTCCGCAGGTTTGGCTTATTTCACCCTTGCCACCTTCACACACGTTAGCTGTCCCCACTGAGAGATAAAAATTCCCTCCTTGACCTTTCGTTCTCTCCATATCTGGGGATTGTTCCTCCCATCGAGAACCTCTGGCCTTTGAAAAGCAGAAACAGCCAAAGCCATAGAAAACAGCAGCACAAACCACAGGCTCAGTGCCACGATTCCCAGTGCATCTTCTAAGTAATAACCAGGCCTGACCCCGCTTAGCTTCTGAGATCAAACAAGATCAGGAGGTTCAGGGCGGTATGGCCATAGACCAGATGCATCTTCTAGTTGGAACATTCTACAAATATTTCTACCTGTGGCACTCTAATTTACAGAGATTGTTCAGTGTTTTATTTCAGGCAGTGCCTCCAGGTTCATGTGTGGCCAGCTGGGGTCCGTGGTTTGGAGAAGCCCTGTACCCCCTTGCCTTCCTGACTTTGCTCACTCTCAGTGCCCACCCCACCCCAGCTCCATCTACCCTGGCAGAGCCTCACCTTCTCTCTTGAATTTCAACCTACAAAGACAGAAAATAAAAATGCAGCCTTTTTTTCCCAGGCAAAACTCCCTGTTTTATACATTTTTCTCTCTAGGCAGAAATAGACCTTTTAAATTTTTCTTTTGGAAAAATTGAAGGTGGCTTTAAAATGTCAAATTTTCTGACTGAGGACCAACTGCCTTTTAAATATCACATTTTCTAAAATTTGTGCAGTTTCGTCGTCTCCCTCCTGAACAACACCAAGGTCTCCCATGGAGAAGCACCAAGGGTTTACACTTTCTACACAAATAACAATGGCAAATTTTCAAAGGTGAGTCTTCGGCACTAATTTAAGCAGAGTACTCTCAAGATTGGCAGTGTTTGCCAGCATCTCACTCCTGGGCTAGGAGTCCAGAAACTCCCCACTTGGCCCTGGCAGTGGCCCGGCACCGAGCTCATGGCTGCAGATATGAGCATTGGCAGGCTGACTTCCAGAATCGACTTGGCTTGATGTGCGATGCCCATGTGGGTTTAGCTTTGGTTACTTCCTGGGGCTTTGATGAAGATGCTCTGGGTGTGGTGAGCCTTGCTAAACAGCTTTCTGCCTGTGACCTTGAGAAGAGATTTCATTTCTTCTTCATCCAAATCTTCATTATGGGTAAAGGTGCTTGCTCACTCTGCCAGAGTCATCTCTTGCTCAAGGGATCAGTGAGATCAAGACTTCAATAAAGCATTAAACAAGAAGCAAAGAGGAGATCCCAGTGACAGTGGGTGAGAAATTGCACAGACAGGAAAGTGCAAAGGTGACATGGGGAGCTGGTCCCCAGCAGCCATGAGAGGAGACAGAACCTGGGAACAGTCAAACACAGGTGTCTTGTTCTCAGCTCTATACAGGGGCCACAGACCTGAGTGTCAACTCTGAGACAGAGCTGTTCACTGGCACTTCAGGCCTGTCAGTTGGGCAGCTGTGAAGAAACCAGTGAGCAACTGTAATAGGATGAGTATTCTCAGGGTTTAGGGGTTTATTGCTTACCCAGGGATGCCATGCAAATCCATTTAAACAAACTAGTTTAAAGTAACATTTGTGGTCCCTTGGCTGTATGGAGATGGTAGAGGGAAAAGGGAAGCAAGTCTGGGAAGTCTGGAGTTGGTCCCTCCTAGAGGCTCTGGAGGAAAATCCATCCCTGGCTATCTCTAAGTTATGGTGATCCCAGGTTGGGAAAATCTCTACCTAGTGCCTGCCTCCACCTTCTCATGCCTGGAATTCTTCTGGGGATCATGGCGTCGTCCATGTTCAGCAATAACTTTTAGAAGCCAGGTCACACTCAAAGCCCCAGGAGCTAGGTTATGACCATGTCTTTTCTTGGAGGCTATCAGGAAGGATCACGAGGAGAAGGCATCTATAATGGTGTTGCGTTCTGAGCTGCTTCCCCGTCTTAGTTATGTGACTCACATTACCTTAGGAGACCTTGATTTCAGCAACCAATCATGAACCACATGCAACCCTCATACAGAGGGTCTTTTAAGAACATCCCCGAACACTTCCAAAACATTTAAAATCTCAGGCTGGTTGTAAAGCTGCCACAAAGCTTGGCCATCTAAGGAAGCCGGGTGGCCTCTGCACAGAGCCAGAGTCTGTCACAACAGCTGTGAAACGTCTCGGGCTTCCAGAAAGGCTGCTCTGTGCTGGGGATGGAATGGGGTGCATGCGAGGCTAGGATGGGGCCTCTAATGGAGGGACAGATACCTCAAGGATTGAAAAAGACCCTAATGGATGGTCTTCAAATGGACCTCAGCATGCCCTGAACTACATGGCTGAGCAAGTAGCCTCTGAGACCACTGGGCAGCAGGCTGAATAGCTTTCACAGTGCTTTTGTTTGTTGGTTGGTTTGGTTTGGGTTGGTTTGGATTGGGTTGGGTTTTGGTTTTTCAAGACAATGTTTCTCTGTGTAGCCTTGGAAGTTCTGGAATTTGCTCTATAGACTAGGCTGTCCTTGAACTCACAGAGATCTGCCTGCCTCTTCCTCTCAAGTACTGGATTACAGGGTAAAGTTATGCCTCCCCACCACCACCCAGCTGCCCCTCTTTTTACTAATGGAAAAATTTACTACCATCATTGCGGGGTAACTAGCCCATGTCAGGTGCTCTCATGGAACAGATTGACTGCCAGGTTCTCTCTGATGCCCTAATATGACCAAAGACATACAGGAAAAAGAATGGAAGACCAATGAGAAGGGAAATGGCCATCAAGATTGTGACAGAAATGTGGTTGCATGGCAGGGGTGAGTACAGGCTCCAGCCCCCCTCATCTCCATGCTAACAGCTGGACAAATGGAAGCCTCAAAATAAGAAAGAATAGGACTCCTACCTCCCTACCCCGCCTGGTCTCAGTTTCCTGCCAAGTTCTTGCTGGGAAACAGAGTATCTCCTGGCATCCTCTGCAAGCTGCACAGATGTGTAAGCTAATCATGAAGTTCTGGGGTTTGTGATATGCTTCATACCACAAAAAACAAAACAAACAAACAAACAGCAAAAGTCCCAGGACTGGGGACTGTCACCACCAATACTAATTACAATAAGGGAAATCAGCATTTTCGCTGTCACTTCTCTGACACCATAATTGCAGGTGTCTCCAGAAACACTTATGGATTAGTACTTCCCACTACCCCCTTCATTTGCTTTGTTTTAAAAAACCCCAAGGGTGCAGGGTCCTGAGACTTCCAGTGGTTAGTGGGGAGGGTCTAACTTCAGACCCTTCCCAGTGCCAATCACAGAAAAAAATATGTCATCTAGTAATAAATCTATTAATTGTTACCTATCATCTCTTTGTTTTCTATCATCAGTCTCTCTCCTATTATCTATCTATCTATCTATCTATCTATCTATCATTTATCTATTTAAATCCATTGTCTATCTATCATTTATCATCTATTTATAACCTATCAACTATCTATCTATCTTTTATCTATTTAAATCTATTGTTTATCTATCACTTATCACCTACTTATAATCTGTCTATCTATCTATCTATCTATCTATCTATCTATCTATCTATCCTTCTGTCATCTATTTATTTATGTAACTACCTATCTTCTATCATCTATCAGATACCATAGCGCACCTATGGGAATAGACAAGATAATTGGTGAAAACTCCAAGCACCGGGGAAGATGTTGTGTGCAGACAGAGCAGCTGTTAGAGAGAAGCCCAGTGTTCTCTCCGAATCAGACACTTTCCTCCCACACAATGTAGCAACTGCACTCCTGAGCACTTATCCCAGGGAAATTAAGATTGACATTCAGTAATGTATGAACACATGTTTATGAAAGCCTTTCATAGGCAACCGGTAAAAGAACCAGGATCTCAGCACACTGTGGGCCCTTGGTCAATGGTGAAGAAGATTGAGCTGTTGTTATACACAGCTTTGGTAAATTACCAGAGAATTACACTGTGAAAAAAACAGCCAGTTCCAGAAGAAAACATGCACTAAATGTGCTGATCAATTCTAACTGTCAACCTGACATAGCCTAAAATCATGAGGAATTATTTAGATCAGGTTGACCTGTGGATATGTCTATGGAGAAACTATCTTAAGTTAATTGTCAAGAGAAGACCCAGCCCACTATGGGCAACACCATTCCCTAGGCAGGGTATTCTGAACTGTGTGAACGGAGAAAGCTAGCTGAGCACAGGCTTAGAGTTAAGTAAGCATGTGTGCACTCATTTCTCTCTGCTTTTGACTTTGATGTAATGTGATCAGCTGTTGGAAGTTTCTTCTGTGACTTCCCCCAAATGGCTGGTTATGTGGGTTCCAGAAGGGTGGAAGGACAGGAAGGAGGCAGGTGGGTTTATAAAAGGACAACACAGGGGATTGCTGACTGGTAGAGAGCGCCTATCTATGGATTCTATCACCCTTGTCATTCTGTCCATGTCATTGACCAGAGACCACCACTGTGTTATAAGATGTTCCTTAGAAGAAACTGAAGGAAGGGTACACAAGGTCTCACTGTATGGGGCACTGTATTTTCTTGCCAGTGTGATTCTGTAATTTTTCCATTTTCTCTTGTTCATTTGCCTCTGAAAGTTTCCATCCAGCCTCTTGAATGACCTCTAACACAACATGATCTTCTAGGTAATAAGGGGATGTACAGTGACCAGTAGAATCTCATTTATTTGGGAAGCCCCATCAGCAGTCCACCTGGCTGCTCAGAGTTTCCATATGGATATTTTTAGGTTAGACTAGCAGACCAGGATCTGAGGATTGCAGTTCATTGCTCTGCCCCCTAAGAATGTGGATACCTGGCCTGTAGCTGTTGCTCACTGATACGGTGATGTATTGCCTTGATGATGTAAGGGTGGGCACAGGCTGGCTGGCAAAGTTTGGAACTTTCTCTGCGGTCCAGGTACTATCTGGTGGCTTTATATCAAGATTGGGCTGTGATAAAGTGTGGGCCAGTTCCCAGCCTGCAAAACAACATTGGTGGTAGAGACTCAGATCCAGCTTGTGTGCAGTCTATTTTATTTTGAAATGTGCCACCTCCAGCTGTGCTAAAATTTGCCTCAGAGTCTTTGGCTTCTGCTGACTGCAGCCCTTCAAATCCTTTTTCCTGAACCTTCTCCTTTCCCCCAGGACATGAGTGCAGACAACCCTATGCAGCACTGTCCTTTAGTACCCAGCATCCCAAGCGAATCCAGGATTGATAGACAGGTGAAAGCCCCGAGCTGTAGTTTGGCAGGTTATGCCAAAGGAGCAACGTTGAAAGCTCCTATGAGCACCATTCATGGGTGACCTTCAGATAGAAGCCAATGAGCGCACAATCACCACAGGTTGGAATGCTTAGCATGTTCATCAATTTTGAACTTCTTCCATCCTGGGACAAGTTTGGGTTTGATAGCCTCTCTCAGATACAGGATGAAGGTACCTCAATTCTTTGGCTTGAAAGCTAGCAAAGATCTATGCAAAAGAAAATGTCCATCACCGGAATAAAATTCCAACAGGAACTTGCTACGTTCACTTCTGTGCCTGTGGGACCAGGTAGTTCATGGTTGCTCAGGACACGTTTGCTAATTAGTTTGTCAGAAAGCCAGACAGCTTGCTCAGCACAATACCTTTAATCCCTAACAGGGGTCATAATGGGTGCACAAACTCATTCTGGCTCCTAAGAGGTTCCCAAATGGGCAGTATAGGCCAGAGCGAGTTGATGTGCACAGGTGTCACTTTATAAGTGCTTCCTTGATTTAATTCTATTTTTAGAAGGCTCTCATACAGGATTAATCTGTCCACTGGTTGGGTATGCACGCCCTGATAAACATTAGCCCCTGGAGATCAATGGGGAAAGAGAGAGAGTACAGGGGAAAGTACTCATCACCTGGCATCCAAATTCTATACTTCAACTTGCAGGTGCCTTTGACAGCTCTGATACATTCCCATTTGAGGCTGGATTACCCAGGATGCACTATGTGCATCCTCTAGACTTCAAATTTCTTCTCCGAAAAAAGAGAACTCTGATGCTGGCTTCATTGGCAGAGAGAAAGCTAGAAGAGACACCCATTGACGCTCCATCACAGTGTTTGTCCCAAGTGATGGTGAATTAGAGGGTAGAGGCCCTTTCTGTTGGTCCAGATCACACAGGGAGGTAAAAATGACTCTGACATGCCAGACTGAAACAGAAGGGTGATTCTCATCAGATGGACCTTGAAGCTCTCTTCTCGTTTACCAAGATTCAGCTCCAAGATCCTTCCAGAAGATGCCATCTCTCCTTGTTCCAGGGTCACTTCCACCCTTCACGGTCATGCAAGGACAACCTCACTGTTGTTCTTGTCTTACACCTGTGCCCAGATCATAATGACCTGCTTCCCCACATCTCCCAGGCCCTAGGTTTGGGGATCCCAGAAAGCATCTAGGAAGATCTATGATGGGAGCTCCTGCCTCTAGTTTCTGGGTTTCACCTTGCACTTGAAGCTCAGTTGAGCTTTCAAAGCAAGGTGTCTGAGCCAAATCCCCTCTTTCAACTCCTGTCACTAAGTGGGATGAGGCTCTCTATCTGGGGATAAATGATGCTGGCAGAAGGTTTGGCACTTGGGGATCAGAGCTTGTAGCCTGGTGTCCATTTTTAAGCTAGAAAGGATCATAGCTACTGAAAGCTAACGTTACATCATTGTTCAGAGCATCAGGCTAGCTCTGCACACAAACAACCCTGAAAGCAAAAGCAGCTTGCAAAGGGTCCGTAGAGACTGAGAGAGGGAGTTCAAACTGCTTTCCTGCTACTGCTGCTGCTGCTGCTGTTGCTTCTTGGAGGACTTGTGGTATGAGAGGTCCTGGTCTTGGATCACAGGCTTGAGGATGATCGCTGTCTGACCTGTGGTTCACTCCTTGCCCTCCAGTGTCGGTAAAACAAGGGTTATGTGTCTGGGAAGTGTACCAGAAGATCCAATATCCCTTTGCAGGAGCCCGGAGCACAAGGAGCTAGCAATTGTGTGAACAAGCTGTCAGCTGTGGAAAGGCACAGGAAATGGAAGTGCACATTGCTAGTGAAAGGAGCCAGGCTACAAAGGCTGCAGGCTGTGCGATCACAGCTAGGTGACATTATGGAAAAGATGCAACTGTGAGGCAGTAAAGGACCATGATTAGCAGCATCACAGGAAGATGGGGAAGGAGGAGGAGGAGGCGGTGAAGCACAGGGATGCTGGAGCAGCAACACTGCTGAGTGCTACCGTAAGGAAGGAACAGTGCATAGTCTTCTACCCAAACCCACAGACTCTCAAACCCATGATGAGAGAATCCTGGGCTATCACTCATAATAGAGAGTGTCAGCCCCTTCATCAGCCATCGCCAAGGTGCCACACTGACACAAGGCACCATAATGGAGAAGCTTCACAAAGGAGACACAGGAGAAATTGACACTTTCACCCAGTGCTGCCATTAACATTAAACTACTGGAAGGGGAGAATAGAGAAGAGAGTATAGGGGAGAAAAATTAACACTAAACAACCTTTGAAAATGGCATATGGAAATCTACTACTGTAGAATCATCCTAGAACATATACAACTTATTCATTCACACATATAAAAGAGTTTAAATGTAGTTACCTTATAGTGATGTAGACAGGGGTAATATTTTCTCTAGACACCACAGGTTATGGAATAAAAATCCATAACCAGGAGTGGGTTACTTCTTGGAGTTACTGGTCAGTGGGGTATCATAGACCCCCTCAAACATTATATGATGCTGACATTGCTCTTAATTACCCTCTAGAAGAAGATAACAAGACCCTATTGGCTGAAGACACCACATACTTGAGTCATAGAACAGGGAGAAATCAAGCTGGCCCTGGTGTGGAAGGTACCATGCTAGCTACTGAAGTAAAAAATAAAGAACAGTCTTACCTAACTGTGAACTCTGGGAGCTACAGTAATGACTGGCCTGGCAGGAAATGGCCATTGCATCAATAGTGGCACGGATGTTATGCGGATCCAATCACCTTCTGCTTCCTAATACACAAGAGGAACCCCATGCCTGTATTAGCAACAAGAAGTTTACATGTCATAGACCCCAGGGGAGAATCGATTGCTATTATTCTGCTGTGCTCACTACTTTTATGACAACTGATACAAGATAGAGTTGTCTGAAAGGAGTGAACCTCAATTAAGAAAATGCCTCCATAAGGTGAATCTGTAGGACATTTTCTTAATTCGTGATTGATGGGAGAGGGCACAGCCATTCTTACAGGTGGTGCTATCCTTGGCCTGGTGGTCCTAGGTTCTATAAGAAAGCAGGTTGAGTATGCTAGTAAGCAGCGACCCTCCATGGCCTCTGCATCAGCTTCTCTCTTAAGGTACCTATCACATTTGAGTTCTTGTCCTGACTTCCCTCAGTGATGAACAGTGATATGGAAGTGTAAGCCAAATAAACTATTTCGCCCCCCGAAAGTTCCTTTGGTCATGGTATTTCATCACAGCAATAGTAGCCCTAAATAAGACACCTGTTAAATGCTCATAGTATCAAATCATCACCTAATCTGTCTCTGTTTCTGTGTCTCTCTGTGTCTCTCTGTGTCTCTGTGTCTCTGTCTCTCTGTCTCTCTGTCTCTCTGTCTCTGTCTCTGTCTCTGTCTCTCTCTCTCTCTCTCTCTCACACACACACACACACACACACACACACACACACACACACACATCTATCTTTTAAGCTTCATCAGGGAAGCTTTGTGGAGAAGACAGTAACTAACACAGAGATCTGCCACTGGTAAAGAGGTAGAAAATAAAAGGGTGCAGAATGGTCAGTCCTAAATTAGATGTCTGTATCACATGCCCTCCCATCAAGGTTCAGGAATTATTGCAGAATATGAAGATGAAAGAGTGTGGAAGCCAGAGATGGTAAGTTGTTGAAGGTAATGTTGGGTTCTTCCTGTCAGTCCCCTGCTCCCAGAAATAAGACTCAGACTAAAAATGTATTTACAAATACAATGGCCATATAGGTAGGCTCTTCTCTAAATAGAATCATAACTTAAGGTAACCAGTTTATTATGATCTACATTCTGCCACATGGCTAGTTACCTATGCTTAGGAGTCATGCATCCATCTCCTCACAGCTTCCCGAGTGCATTTCCTGCGCCTGGCTCTATCCCAGAATTCTTTTGGCCTCCCAGATGTTCCACCCTCTGATCCCTGCCAAAGCCATAGGCCATCAGATATATTATTGACAGGCACCACATCCATACAGATATAAGATATGCTGTCTACAATTAGTGGACTTTAAGGAAGCAATGTCTTCTGGATATAGCAGGGCAGGTAGACAGATGAACTCCAGATGTGTGACAATATGCAGAAGACCTGTGCAACCTCAAGCTAGACCAAATGTCAGCACAGAGGAGGAATGAAGGATCAAAGTTCCACCCATAGCTAAGGAGCTGTTTGTGACTGATGACTGCTGGAGAGGGGAAGTCCACTATCTTTAAGAGTATGTCTCTTGGTAAGTAGTATACGATGCACCTATGGAAGGTCATACATATGTCTAAGAATATATAGGCAGTACAAGTTGGTTTAGTGGGTTTATATAGACAAAGCAAAAGGACAAAGCTGGGTGGGTAGGAAAGGGAGAAATGGATCTGGGAGGAGCTGGAATGAGTATGATCAAAATACATTGTTTGAAGTTCTCAAAGAATTTAACTAAAATATGAAGAAAAATGAAATTAAAAAATGTGTAGACTGACACAGAAATCCAACATTGTCATGGGAAACACAACCACCACCTTTTCCAAACTCACTATTATTGATGCTCATGCCACACACAGCAATTTCAAATCCACATTTCAACTAAGTATCAATATGGAGCAAATACAAGAAAAAATCCATAACGTAAGCTGTAAAATACATATCAATATAGTGACTATAAGAATACGGGATACCATCTCTACCTAGAAAGAAACTAGGTTAGAATTAAACAACATGTCATGCAGGAAAACACAGGAATTAAACAATATACCTAAGTAATCATGGATTTAAAAATATCACTAGAGAACATTATATTGGCCACAATGAAAAGGAAAATACAGAAAAATTTCAGGGGTTTTAATTAAACTCCCACATGATAGCTTTAAAGCAGCACTTTGCTTTGGGGGAAACTGAAGCAGTAAGAGGTCTCAGAATTGTAGTGGTAAAAGTCAGCTCTCTTTAGAGGCTAGAAATGAAGCTAACACAATACACAGAAAGAAAGGTAAGAAAAATAAGAACTGGCCTGATACGCTGGCATATCCGTTTAATCACAGCACTTTGGGAGAGAGAGGCAGGTAGATGGCTGTGGGTTTAGTAAGACCCTGTCTCATAAATTTAAAAAAGAAAATGAAGAATTAGAATTACTATTATAATGAAAAGAGAAATAACAGAGAAGTTAATGAGCTTTTTTGTGTGATTCTTGGGATAGAATTCAGGGCCCCCTGCATGCTAGGAAGGCAGCTCACCCACTAAGCCAAATCTCTAGCTCTCACTCTTTCTTCCTTTATTTTGAAACAAGACCTTACAAATTTATTCACGCTTGTATTGCATTCACTCTATTTCCTAGCTTACAATTTCCTGCCTCAGCTTTCTGAAACAGGATTTTTGAAGACCAAAAATACCAATAAAGTGTTGAGTGATTCATGCCAAAATTGAGAGAAAATACACACAGTGGTTGCCCCAATAAAACAAGGGGCATCCTTAGAGGTCTTATAGATAGTAAAAAGAAATAAATTCATAGTTTGAAAACCTTTATGCTGACAAGTTTAATAAACTGGGTACATTTATTGAATAAGATACACAGACCCAAGATGCATAGGAAATCTGACTAGCCTAAAATCTATTATAAATGGAGAGATAAATAGATAGACAGATAGACAATAGATAGTTATATAGATGATAGATGAATTATTGGTTGATGATAGATAGATAGATAGATAGATAGATAGATAGATAGATAGATAGATAGATAGATGATAGGTGAACAATTTGATGATAGATGGATTGTAGACAAACAGACAGACATATAACTGCTTCAGATTCAAGCCATTTACTAAGACACTTGGAATCCCTGAACTGATTTTGCACTGTATATAAACAAAAATGTCATAAAGAATCCTTGTAGAATTTGAGAGCTTCATTTGGGGCTTTGTGAAGAATTGTAAATGTCTGCATAATTGAAATTAATTTTGAAAAAGAATAAGTTTATGAAGTTACTAAAGGTAAGGTCATTAGGGCAGCGTAATTCTGAGGCAGAAGTATAGAAATTGAGTCTTGCACTTAGATAGAAAACCTCTTTCTGCTTCCTTTCTGTCATTGTGACAAAACACATTGACCAAAAGCAACTTGGAAAGGAAAGTCAGACCTCCAGGTAACAGTCCTTCATTGAGGAACTATGATGGGATGATACTTAATGGTTGGGTCTCTGACTTGTTCAGCTAGCTAGCTTTCTTATTCATCCCAGAACCACCTGTCTAGGGATGTTACCATGGTGGGCTAGACCCTCCCACATCAATCATCAGTCAAGGCAATCCCTCACCAATGTAGCCACAGGCCAATCAGATCTGGGAAATTCCTCACCGGAGACTTCCTTAGATGATTCCAGGCTGTGTTAAGAGACATCAGAGATAACTAGGACAAAGCCTCAAAGCATACTGTTTTAAAGAAACAGCCCAAGAGCATGAGAGATGGCTCGTCTTTAAGAATGCTTAATACTCTTGCCAAGAGGACCAGATTCAGTTCTTAGTTCTCACATGGTAGCTCACTACCCCCAGTTCCACTGGATCCAATGACTTCTGCTGGCCTCCAGATGCTTCGAAACCCATATACTCAAGCAGGTGTACAAAACAACCCCCATAATAATATAATTGGAAGAAATATTCACTTAAACACATAGTGTTGGTAAAGGAGGGTTAGGTTAGGAAAAGTGTAGCCCTTGCCTCCTACCTCATAAAGGCTTGTGTGTGTGTGTATGTGTGTGTGTATGTAATTTGAATTATGTATATTAAAATATAATTTATTTGAGATGAATTAAAAACTATAAAGGTCCAAGAAGAAAGCAAAAAACTATGACCTGGAGCTCTGCCAGGTCTTAGTGTGCCACCATCAGTCACAGAAAGAAAAAAAGAAAATGCTTTCATGTCATCAAATTGTGTCTTCTCATTAAAAAACAAATAGAGTTGATGACTAAGCCACCCACAGATTCCAGAATGTTCCTAAAAGGAACTTTTATCGATAGCTTTGTTGATGTATAAATAAACTAATTTAGGACATGAAAATGTCTTAAGGAAGACTTACAAATGATTAGCAAATGCATAAGAAGTCATTAGCTGATAGTAGACTTAAGGAATGAAGTCAAGCCACAAGACTTGTGTTTTGAGTCTAAAAGCAACGGTGGCTCGGGATGGGATGGTGAGAGGGCATGCAGCAGTTGGTACTCACACACGTTGGGTAACAGTTTTGAATGTTACCACCAGTTTAGAAAATATTGGACAGTTTCCTCTAAAACAAACATATGTCCAAGAAATGAAGTCATATGTCTATAAAAAGTTCTTTTCAAGAGTATTCTGACAACCTTCCCATGTAACCCTGAACTGGAAATGTATCCACCAATAGTTCAACAGTTAAACACACCCACCTCATAAACAACTGTAGTATGCTAAGCAACGCAGGCTAGGGAGTTTCTCATGTACAAACTCAAGGCAGATTTGCATAAACTCTTATTTTGAGTAAAAGAATCCTTTTGATAAGACCTTCTGTTATTCTAGAATTAGGTTTAACCAGGTTCTACAATACACACCGTGTAATTCATTGTCTTCCCGATGAAGTTGGGCAAAAAGGAAGAATGGTTTATACAAGCATTTCTCAACCTGTGAGTCTCTACCCCTCTGGGGTTCAAATGACTCTTTCACAGGAATACCAAAACAACCCACAGACATTTATATTACAACTCGTAAAAGTGGCAAAATTAGTTATGAAGTAGCAACAAAAATAATTTTATGGCTGGGGTCACCACAACATGAAGAACTGTGTTCAAGGGTGGCAGAATTAGGAAGGTTGAGAACGACCAGTCTATACTTTCCCAGATCTGCCAGTGCCCTTGTCAAAACTCCTCAAATAACCTAGAGACCAAGCCATCCACAGTATGAAAATTCTAGGTGAAAAATTACAAATGTACAAAAAAGTTAGTACTATGTATGCTGATTGGTCTTTTATTGTGTTTATTTGTGTGTTTTGTGTATGTGTGCAGGGACAAGCCCATGTATGCTGTGTGGATGGTGTGGAAGTCCAAAGACAACCTTCAGGAGTCAATTCTCTCCTTCCATCGGGGTGTGAGGGTCCTGGGGATTGAACTCGGGTCATCAAGCTTCGCAGCAAGTGATTCTTTAGTTAGTGTGCCATCTCACCAGTCCCAAATCCAAATGCTCAGCAATGAGATGTGACACGTGACATCTCACACTTATATTCAAATGAGAAAAAAAAACCTCATTGACTAAATAGTAGAACTGTGGGCCCTCATTGACTAAATAATAGAACTGTGGGCGGAGCTCTGGAAACCTAAGTACTGTAGCTGTTATTGTTGCACAAGGCACTGAGACTACTTGTTGGTCCCTGGTCCCTACAGACATATTTTTAGCTTCTGTGTGTATTTGGAACTTTTCTTAATAGAATGGTAAGAAAGCAATACTTTAATCAAAACTCTCTCCCCAAAAGTAGACATATCTCAAAATGAATTATAGACTTTTGAAATTAAATATTATCTCCATTAAAGTCTTACAGTTTAACACGATCCCTTTCTTGCTTGCTTTAAGACAGATAAATATTACAATAATTGCAATTTGCCCAAAGCCTTAAATCCTCAATTATACTTTGGGACTTAATATGTAGAATAATTTGATTGAAGAATTTTGAACAAAATGTTAACAGAAGTGCAGAGAATTATTTTAGAAACAGAGCCATCACGGGGCCCCAGGCCTGGCTTGCAAGGCAGAAATGCAGGACACTGGTCTGTGGAATTCTGTTGAGTTTGGGTTCCTACTGAAATCCTAGGGTGTGTTTTATATCCAAAGTGAACTCTCTCACAAAACACGTCTTGATTGATGTGTATAGGTGGCTTCAGTATATGTATGTGTAAAAACATCTGTGAATCTTTGATTGGTGTTATGTCAAAACTTGAATTTGTCACTGGAAATCACAAATCCATCACTGTGAATTCTAATCTTTGTGGCATCTCAACTTAGTGAATGTTTTCCCCTGACTTTTGATGAGATGAATTTTTCCTTAAAAAATTTTTATAGGTGGAGCATAGTAGGTCATACTTTTAATCCCATGCAGGAGGCAGAGGAAGATAGAAGAAGTTAGAATCCAGTTTTGTCTACATAAAATGTCCCACATCAGCCATGTCCACTTGATGAAAAATAAAATTGTCAACAAGAACAAATTACTACATCAGTGTTCAGTTCAACAGAACATACGCAGCCTCTGTGAAAATGACAGAAGACACTATATAACTTACCCAATTTATTAATTTTATTAATTGAATTAAACAAGTCTTAAAAGAATTATTTAATTGATTTAATCTTTTTTAGTATCTAATGATGAGAGAAAACTTGCAGGATTTATTTGAGAATATTTTTTGATCATTTACCCAACACGTAGGTAACTGTGAATTTTCTTTTTAGTGGTTGAAGAAGAGATACTGAAATAGAAAAATGGGGAAAACTGGGAGCTGGGGAACTGGCTCAGCTGGTAAGTCACCTCCTACACAGCACACAGATGTGACCTCGGATACCCAGAACTGTGTAAACATGGAGTACCGTAATACACGTCTGCAACCCCAGTGCCAAGGGAGCAGAGACTGGAAGGCTCTTGGACTTCACTCGCCAGTTGTGCTACCTGGATGGATGAGGTACCAAGCTCACCTTCCTGCTTTACTCTGTTAACAGCAACATTCCCCTTGCAAATAAAACATCTGACTATGGAGATGACGCCATACCTAAAGCCCTTGCCTTGAAAGCGTGAGGACCACAGTTAGGATCCCTAAAACTCATGTAAAGGCTGAGTGAGCATGGAGTCACACCTGCCTTTATAGTAGTTAGGAGGCAGAGGCAGGCAGGGGAATCCATGGAACAAGCTGGCTAGCAATACTAGCCTGTATCAGTGAGCTCTAGGCTCAGCTAAGAGAAACTGCCTGAAAGAATAAGCTGGAGAGAAGTCAAAGAAGATTCCTGATAGATCAACCCTCGGCCTCCACATGCATGCACGCACACACACACACACACACACACACACACACACACGCACATGCACATGCGCAAATGTGCACCCCTACACATGCAGACATGCATTCATGCTCACCATGCACAGAGACACATGCAAAGAGGAGGAAGAGGAGGAGAAGGGAGTGGAAGAGGAAAACAAAACAAATAAAGACAAAAACCTCTTATCTGGCGCAATAGTGATCTGCCAGATATCCGGGATATTGACCTGAACTGGGACCCAGAAAGGGATGAGCCTTCTTATGAGAGGGCCTTACAGTTACACTGGACGCAGACAGAAGTGGATTTCTAGACCTATCACAGGTATGTCCTGCACAGTTCAGTGAGCAGTGTGTCTAGATAGACTTCTCCTGTCCATCTTAGATTCCCACAGGGAGGTCCAGGTACACTGATGCAAATGAGCAGCATGCTTGCCAGCTACATATAATGATCTCTCCTTCACAGTGGAGGCATAAAATCCCATTTCTTTCAAAGCAACCACCATGGACCTCACAGACGAAGGGATCACACTGCGTTCAGCTCTGAAATGTGAAAATATTGGAAATTTAGATTCGGCCCTGCTGCTAAGAATCCCCTGGGCTACCTGGGTACAGAATGGCTGTGCCTGGAGGAGAGTGGAGGGCAGGCGTGCAAGGCCCAGCCTCGTCACATTCCTGTATGGCTTGCCCACAGGATTTCAAGGGGGATATGTCTGGAGTATCTGGGTCATGAATACAACTAGCAGATCACCTCATCTTTTCTTCTCCTCTGGAATTACTTTCATACCCTGATGTGGAGCCTGCCTTGAATTGGAGCCAGCATGGACTAGAAGATCAATATCACCAGTTTTAAAGCAGGGTTATTTTTAGGCAACACAGGATTACAGCTTCCCATGTAAATTGTGTGAAACACATCATTGTAAGAATAGTGAAAAGTGAAGAGACAGCCAGAGCATTTAAATGTGTCGCTCAACATGTTATCTCTTTGCAGGCCCTGACCTGTCACGAGCCACTCATAAACATGTCTTGGAAACAACCAACAGGTACCATTGAGTGGAGCTGTGTGAAGCTGCTGATTGCATTAAATATATGCCAAACAGAAACCCGAAACTAAAATGTCTCCTTGATAAGTAGTAGTAATGTCTGGTTGGGGCTAGTTACATGTGACACAGTTTACATAAATGCTACCAGCATTCTCAAGCCAGAACAGGTCCTTTTACTGGGGAGATACCCAGATTCAGAAATGCCTGGGTCCTAGCTAGCCAATCACCTCGGCAGGACTCTTACTCCAGTTATGGAGAGCCTTTCTCTAGTCCTACGTACTTGAGCCCCTCTGCCCCCTACACTCTAGGTTCTCTCTAGTTAATATCAGAATCAAATTTCTCTTATAGGAAAAAAATGGAGGCTCTCCTCAACTCTGATAAGAAGTAATAGCTAAGCTATTCTGGGAGTTACAGCCTCAACATCTGTTCCAGAGCAGCTGACAGGGGTGCCCCTCCCAACCACTCTCTTTGTTACTTTTGCAATATTGTAACAAATGTCCGAGAATAAACTACTTAAAATGAGGAATGGTTTGCTTTGGCTCCTGAGGCTTCAGAGGTGAGCCCTTCATGGATGAGCAGAACAGAGCAGAAAGCCAGGAAGCAGAAGCAGAGGGTGACAGGCTTAGCCAAGGCAAGATAGCTTAAACCCCCACCCAGAACATGCTTCCAGAAATCATCCTCTTATCTGTCTGTACCCCCAATAGCACGATTAATTATAAAGCTGTGATTGATGATGCATCCGTTGATTAGATCTGAGTCCTCAAAAATACAACTTACTCATCTCTAACCATATATATATACACACACATATAACACATATTTGTACACACACACATATATATATACATATATATGTATATATATGTATATATATGTGTGTGTGTGTATATATATATATACACATATATATGTGTGTGTGTGTATATATATATATATACACATATATATGTGTGTATATATATATATGTGTGTGTATATATATATACACATATATGTATATATATATGTGTGTGTATATATATATATACACATATATATGTGTGTATATATATACATATATATGTATATATATATGTGTGTGTGTGTATATATATATATACACATATATATGTGTATATGTGTATATATATGTATATATATATATATATATATATATATATATATATATATATACTCAAGCTGTCCACCAAAATAACCCTCACACTTGCCATCTTGTCACTCACACACGGGATTCAGAGTATGCTAGTGACACACAGGTCACAAAGTTAACATCCTGGCTCCAAGGAATGGCAGTGAGACCTTTATTCTTATAGCATAATTGGCCCAGTGCCATCTCTGCTCTGGCCATTGACCTAGGCTTTCTATGGGACTCGCACAGGATAAGAGGGTCTCACCCCCATGAAGCCCAACTAGGATGCTGCCGACTTGGCAGGGACAATCTGACCTCCGCCAGAAGCTGGAAAACAGACTTGTTATTTCCACTGTTACCACAATGACATTTTCTTTCCCTTATGGAAACTAGATCCAAGGTTGACAGGGTAGAAGGGATATGTGTAGTGTCTGTGGCTTTATAGTCACCCACTTGTCCCAGCCAATAGGAGAAAACATGACAGATGGTTGGCTGACACCACAGACATGTGTTCTCAATGTGTCCAGATCATTGATCCTCAGTCTGTGGGATTGTGATCCCTTTGGGAGTTGCATAACAGATTGCCTGTATGTCAGATATTTACACTGTAATTCATAATAGTAGCAACATTACAGTTACGGTTATAGTGTATACAGTACAAAATAATTTTATGGTTGAAGGGGTTCACCACAACATGAGGAACAGTATTAGAAAGGTAGAGAACCACTGTTCTAGATGCTGAGGCACCTGTGGAACCCATAGGTGGTAAGGGCTGCTTCCTGGCTCACAGATGGTGTTTTCTGGTATTTTTTCACATTGGAAGGGACAAGACATGGAAGTCTTTTTGATGTGGACACCAGTCATAGGACTGCGCCCCCATATCTGACTCCTTCCAACCTTCTCTGATATTCCAGTACATCATACTGGGATGAAGTTCTATGTAGTGATGTTTGAAGACACAAACTTCTACCCCTAACAACGGTGTTGACTCCATTTAATGAATAGCTTAAGATATGAAGAAGTGCTCTGTCCTGAGCACTGGACTTTCCAGGGGGCAGCAACAATTCTGAAGATGTCCAGGAACAGGGTCCCACTTTTCTCCAAGATCATCTAGCTGGCTTTAGCTTTGTCAAGCAGTCTCTTTGCTTCTCTTCCTGGCCTTGCCACTTGGGAAGGTATTCTCACACAGTTGCAGCTCCGGAAGAAGCTGATGTTCTCTAAGAAGCTCCTGGATCCTGGAAACCTGAATTGAAATGTCCACCCTTCCACTTATCATCTTAGCATCTATGGGGCAAGACCTATCCTGTGACCACTTCCCTCAGTGTCCTCAGTATTCTTCTTTGTAGATAGTAAAAATTACAGTGTACGTTTCATAAGGCTACAGATCTACATGGAACACTTGGCATAGATGACAGTTCTCAGAAAGCCCTATGTACTATCTTCGTGGTTATAATTGCTCCTCCACAGTGAGCTTTGGTCAGCAGCACCGCATTCTCAGTGTCTAGTCCTCATTGACATGCACAGATGCAGGCTCATTATGTCCATGGCCGCATTCATCTCTTCAACTGCGTATAAATGTCACGTGAGATGAAGGGTGGAATTGTTGGGTCACAGGACATGCACATTCTCACTTACCAGGGAGTGACAAATGCTTTCCAAAGTCCTTGTATCAATTTATACTCCAGCCGACTATGTATAATGTCCCCATTGCTCAACAGCCTGGCCAGGGTTAGCATCGTCAGACTCTGGTGTCCATCGCCCTGGAGACTGCAGAGTGGCTTCTCAGTGTAGCTCAGGGGCTCTGTTTCCTGGTAGCTAATTGTGACTTATCTCCTGCCAGCTATCCGTTGCTCATTTCTGGTTTTCATCGGCTTTTCTATTTATGAACACATCTCTTTGAGTGTCTTCAGAGCATTTGTGCTGAGTTTTCTCTGATAGATTGAGAAGAGTTTCTTTATGATTTTACACCCTGGTTCTCTGATGGGACATCATAGCCAACCTGTATAAAATGGTACCAGCCATTCCAAAGACCATTTTTCAGTGTGGCCACTGGATCTGGAAAAGTTCTAAATGTTACATTTTAAATTTTATTTTGTGTATACAGAGTATATGTGCCATGACATTTTCGTAGAGACTAACTGGGTAGCTTGTAGAACTTGGTCCTCTTCCTCCACCATGTGTTTTTCAGGAATTAAATTCAAGTTATAATGGTTGGTGGAAAATACCTCTTTCGGCTGATTGGCCTTTGTGGTCCAGCTATTCATCTAATAATTGCTCCTTTCTTCCTGCTTAAATAATTTCTATTCTCATCCTGGTGCCTTTGGACTGTTTCATAATTAATTGTGATTTTATACACTTTATTATCTTGGGACAGAAGCTTAAATGTGATGTGACATAAAGAACAGTCTATTTTTTAATAAGAATCTAGTTGACCCAGCATTGTCTATGGTCTGCTCGTCATGCCTAGGATATGGAATTACGATCACACTTCAAGATACCATGAACATGTATCACATCAAATACTTCCATGTAGAAAACATGTCTACTTTCAAATATTCCAACCATCTATGGAGTAGCACATCAGATGTTAGAATTTTAAGACAACAGTCCACTCTGAAACAATAAATCAGAGATTCTTGTTTAAATCACAGATAAACCTTGTGTCTATATTCCATGTTACCCTCATTAAGCATTCTCAGGGGCACAGAGGCCAGTCCCAAGATGGCAGACTCATGTGGAGCATGGTAGGTGCCAGGTGCAGGCTGAGAGCAGCCAAGTCACCAACCAGGGAGCTTTATCTCTAGGGAAAGTAACTGCTTCAGCAAGCCTCGTACCCCATACAGAATAAATGATTCTCTGTGGCTTTCAGTGGAAATTGGGATGATTCTAGCTAAGTTTTCCCAAACGTTGTCATATAGATATGCAAATCTGGTTTATGCTAATATCCCATCAGTACATTTTTTCCTGTGGCTTCTGAATAAGTAACACTTCTATCTTGCACATCTTTATCCTTCCCCCACTTGCTTCCTGTGGAGGACTTCAGTCTGTTTTCCTCACCATAGTTTGGGACACAGTGCTTCCAGCATCTCAACATTTTGTGAGACGTCTTAAGAGTACTCCCTGATCTTTGTATGCAGACAGCCTTCTGAGGTTGGTAGTAGACAGGGGTTTTATGAGGTCAGTTGTTTTCATGCTTTCTAATCATTTGTGGTTCTCATTTTTTCAGCTCTAATCTGTTGACGTGCTGAGTTGACTTGATGCTTATGCTCTGACAAATTGGTGCTATAGGAAGTAGTCTGTGGCAGGGTTAGATGTTTAACGTATACCTGGGTTAACAGCTGGGAAGATGGTTCCAACAGTACTGGATGCCATACAGGAGTGATGTGGTGGTTTGAATATAAATGGCCAGCATTGGCCTATAGGAAATGACACTTTTAGGAGGTGTGGCCTTGTTGGGGCAGATGTAGCATTGTTGAAGGAAGTGTGTGCCATTGGAGGTGGGCTTTGCAGTCTCAGATGCTCAAGCCTGGCCAGTGTGTCACATTCTCTTCCTGCTTCCTGTGGGTCAAGATGTAGACATCTCAGCTACCTCTCCAGCACCATGGCCGCCTGCATGTGAACAGGCTTCCTGCCATGATTACCGTGGACTGAACCTCCAAAACTGTAAGTCAGACCCAATGTTTTTCTTTATATGAGTTGGTGCCGTTGTGGTGTCAATTTATAGCAATAGAAACCCTACCTAAGACATGTGAGGACCCGAGTTTTGGATCCCTAGGACCCATTGAAACAAGTGGGTATGGATGGTATCAGAAGCCTGAAATCCCAGTGCTAGGGAGGTAGAGACAGAAGGACACCTGGAACTCTCTAGCCAGCAAGTCAGCCAGAATCACTGGAATCGCTGGGATCCAGGTTAAATGAGAAGACCTTTTTCAAAAAAGAAGAGCCAGAGCATGAGGAGACAGGCACCAAAGAGATGTCTTCTGAACAAGACACAGCTGCAGAACTCACAAACAAACTCCAACCGTCCTTGTCTACAGAAGACCAGCACATGACAGGTTCCCTCAATGTGTCATCATGGATAGGGACAGGACCCCTGAAACCTACTCTTCCTTGAGCAACTGTTAACAATAGCACTTGGAGAGGTGGGTGCCATTTTCTTCAGCAGTGTAGCCACTGAAAAGTTGTTCGTGTCCCAGTAAAGGATCTCCCACCTATGTTCAGGCAGCCACACTCTGGCTGGAAACTACTTAAACGTAGTGGGTCACATGCACACAAAGACAAGAAAATAGGGAGGGGCTACTTGTTGAAAAGGGGGAGAGAGTAGAATCAGAGAGGAATGGGCAAGGTAAAGTGACTTAATTTCATTATATTAATAGATTGATGTAACTGTTAACTAATTGTAAAATTTTAATAATAAAATGGACAGTGAATGAGGGTGACACCTGATATTGCCTCTGGCTTCCTCGTGCACCTGAACACTCACAGAGAAATTAAAATGTGCTGGGATTGAGCACAGCAATGTTTTGTGTAGGCTCACATTCAACTCATCACTGTGATTTTATTTCCTGTCTGTTCTGGAAGTTGGTTAACAGGATCACAGTAACTCCATGAAGATTCTTTGCACGTCATTCGGAAGAGATAGAGGGGGAAAAAAGTGAATTATTTTCTGCTCAGAGTGGTTCAAATACTTTTGAAGAAAGAGTGGACCTTGAGATCTCTGTAGAACGGTTTTAAATTACTGTTTCAAATTCTCTAATGATTTCATCTTGAGGTAATTGGTAATTCATATTTTTCTAAAAGGTATCCATACTACCTAATTTATCAATTTCATTATAAGATCCTTTGCTAAATCCCTCTCCAGCCTTTCGTTCTCTCTCTCTCTCTCTCTCTCTCTCTCTCTCTCTCTCTCTCTCTCTCTCTGAGGCACCCTTCTGTCTCTTTTACCCCTATTGGTATCTGTACATCAGTTTGAATATCTCTACTGTGTCCTTTCTTAGGAATGAATTAGCAGCGGTAAGCTCATATATTGAGCCCTTAATTTCAGTTGCTAATTTTTCTTCAATAAATTTCCATTCGTATTAATTTTCTCTTGTCTCTGTAATAAATTACAATAAACTCAGTGGCTTATAAACCATACTTATTACCATACCTCTTTTCTATGCACATAACATGTTTACAGAGGAGTTACGGGGATCTCAAGGAAATCAAGAATAGACATGGGCATTTGGGAGGTGTTGTTTGTGGAGGGCAATCTGCCTTCTGTCCGCTGAATCTGCCTTTGTTTCACCAGCAAAGTATATTCATCTGGTTTCAGAGTCCCTAAACTCTCATCCAGTTACCACCTTAGTTCAACAACCAAAATCTCATTGGCAATGAAATCTTATACTTCGTTACATAAATCTAAAATTTAGGGTGAGGTTCTGCATATATTTATTTCATCTTGAGGAAAATCACTTTTGTGGGTTTTTTTTTTTTTGAGATTTATATATTGCTGGCTGGCCCAGGACTTAGTATGTAGACCAGGTTGCCTTTGAACTTACAGAGATCCTCCCTGCCTCTGACATTAAAGTTCTGGGTTTAAACAGGTAGAGGAAAATTACTTTTACTTGATATAAGTCAAGGAACAAGTGACCTGCATCATAGGAGGATGAATGCTGGGTAGTGATGCCATGAGCCCAGCAGTAGATATTAGTAGTAGTGGATTCTCCCATTCAAAATGGGAGAATCAGGATTGCAGAGTTGGCTGAGTGTTTAAGAGTACTTGTTGCTCTTGCTGTAGACCCAAGTTTAGTTCCCAGTGTTTATATCAGACAGCTCATCCAATCTGTAACTCTAAATCCAGGGTCTCTAGTGTTTTCTACTGAATTCTGTGAGTGTTTGCACACAGTGTGGCAGACACACACACAGAGAGAGAGAGAGAGAGAGAGAGAGAGAGAGAGAGAGAGAGAGAGAGAGAGAGAGAGAAGAAGAAGAAGAAGAAAATGACTCCCTGGGTTTCAGCAATTTCTGAGAACAGAATTCTATTAGTTTCTAATGGCCCCAAAGTATCACTCTGAGGCCCACAATACTCTAGGACCCACACTGGGGCTCTGACCCCATGAATGGCGCTGGGAATGTGTCAATGTCTGTGTGTCAACAAGATGTGAAGTCATCTAGTCCCTGTTTTCACACTCAAAAATGGAGAGAAATGCTGCATACATAATGGAGTCTCCCAGGAGAGACCCAGCCTGGAGCCATGATCTTATACAATATGAGATGACTTAAAGCAGAGTGCAGCCTGGCCCTCCAAGAAGGCATTTGCTTGCAGATATGCACTGTGCATTTGAGGACCATCTGCAAGCATTCTATGGTAGTTTGCTTAGCATTCCCCTTCCACTGGTAATTTGTCCCTTTGGGGATTCTCCTAATGTTTTAGTTGTTGAGAAAAAAATGCTTCCTGAGGACTGGCCAGAACTTAAGCTGTCCCAGCTCTGTGGGTCAAAGAGAGCTTAGCTTACCTTCCCCTAGTCCTGGGTTGGTCATGTGACACATCTGTTCGGGTGTCCAGAAGAAGTCATTTCCCCCTGGCATGACCTCACCCTCATAGAGCAGAGGGTGCTACAGAGTCTTACAGAATGCCCGACCCTGTTGTCATGGCAACAAAATAAGCAGAACAATGCAGTAATTGGTAGGTCTTTGGAGACTGTAATGGAGCTATTTACAGTCCCTGGTAGAAGGATGGGGGCCTTGAGTCCCAAGACTATTCCCTAGGCTTACAGCCATTATTCTCCTCTGTCCCTCAGCTACAGGTGGTCTTCTTGAAAGAGGCCGGAGAGTATAGATTGTATGAAGGCAGGACTCCATGATGCTGTTTCCTGAGGTCATCATCCAGGCAGGGGATGGTGCAGCTTTTCAATGGTGCAGCTGTTTTTGAATTACCATGCCCCATAAGTACCTCCTCCCTCATGTTCCTATACGGAAGCCAAGTAAACCCATTATTCTTCAAGCTGGACTTGGATAAAATTGTTTCTTTGGAATATCCGTGGTGCCCAGTCTGGTATGAATAGAGATTTGCTTTTGTCGCCTCAAGAAAAGCCATCTAACACCAGGACATAGCATTTAACACCAAACTCTTGTGACCCTGAATATAAGAAGACTATCTCAGGATAGCCTGTCCATCTTTGAATTTGGACTCTGAAAAATCTCCAGATACCAGGGCCCTCAAACCACAATCTTTGTCTTCTCAACTGATCCAGGTCCCTTTCTTCTGATGGGAATTCCTTCCTATGTATTAGCTGCAGAATATTCATAGATGCAAAGTCAAAACAATACAAGGACTTCCTATAAGCTTCCCCTTTTCAGGGACACGTTATTGTGATGCCTGTTCCTCGTGGTCTGTATCTTGCCATATGGCCATTTTGATATCCATGACAATACCATCAGCCAACATCACACCTGAGCCACATCCCATCCATATATATATTCTTCTGTGAAACTACATGTTCTATTTATATCTTTGTGGATATCCCACAAGCATTGAACTGAATTTCAACTCCACAAAATTTCAAGGTAATCAATATCTCTAACTGCTTCTTAAACACTATGTACAAAGGCTTCAGTTGCACACTCTCTCCTCCTACGCCACACATTGAAGCTATTTTGGGGATTTTAAAGCTCTGAGCTTCACCTTCTGTTTCGACTCCTGAGAATACAGTTGCCAGTTTGTTGAAGAGAGTGCACATTCCACCTCTGTGTTGTGTGTCGGTGAGTATGTAAGATCTAAGTGCCAGGCATGCTCTCCATCACCCAGCATCTGGTCCCACAGGTCCTCTTTGAACCTTGGTGTCCCTTTGGAAACCAGTTTTCTTCCAACTGAAGTATACCTCTCAGTGGAGTAGTGGCTGCTTCTGGGTGTCTTCCAGAGCACTGCCTATTTCACTGATGTGTTGATGACTTCACTGGACACAGGGCCAATCCCCCTCTCTGAAAGGAAAGCTCAGATGGGCTAGGTGGTAGAATGGTAGGACTCCAGGTATGTCTGTGAGGGTGCTTTAAGCAGAGATCTGTGAATGAGTCAGTGAACAAGGTGTGTAAGACCCTTCTTGCTGGAGACGGAAGCCATTCAATGACTGCATCCCAGGTGCAATGCCAAGATGGTGGATGGCAATCCTTGTTCTGTCTTCTGGAGCTTTACAGCCTTCTCCTGTTCTGGAATATCAAAATTCCAGGATCTCGGACTTTAGACACCAAATGATTTTTTAGGCTCTTAGGTCCTCCACCTCATACAGGGAGATATGCTAGGGGTGGAGCTTGCCTAGTGTTGAGTCTTCGGGGACACAGCCTGGCTATGGTATCCCAGGGCCTCCCCTTGCAGATGTTTACTGTGGGGTGCAGTCTACAGAATCAGATGAGCCAATTGTTTGCTGTTCTCACCTGGTCTTATTTATACATTTCCCTTTGAATTGTTCTTCTGAATAATCCTAGCCCATCTACATAGATAGGATGCTAACTTGTGTGTGTGTGTGTGTGTGTGTGTGTGTGTGTGTGTGTGTGGAAAAGTACCTGTGTGAAAATATGCATTTTTACTCCTAAGGAACATTGGTAGCAATAGTTCTCTCTCAATGTATGACCGGTGTCTCCTGGTACCGTGGCTGCCAGTATCCGGCAGAAGAGCCTGTCACTCATCTCCTTGGCAGATAATGTCTCCTGTGTGTTTCCTATGCCTTTCAGGTCTTCCCTTGATCTTTGTTGCTATTTTGTATCTGGATATTGTCTTGCAGTTATTCAACCTTGCTTGAGGCTAGGCAAGCTTTTTGGAAATCATTAGCATTCATGAACTCTGGAAAGTTCTTGCTCATTGTCTGGGTATAGTCTCTTCTTTCTCTTTCCCTTTGATTTTGGAAGCTCCTATGGCCTTGTTCTACTACCCAAATCTCAAAACCTCCCTTTCACACTTGTATGTATCAATATCTTATAGCTCCCTCATGTTTATATTTTGGTTCATGCATGTTCAATTCAAAGCACTAGTGAATCAAAATGTGAGTGTGTGACTTTGAACATCTAATTTTCACATAGTGTGTGATTTATTTTGTTGTAATTCTCCTCAGTTTTGATAGCTTCTTATTCTCTTTGTGCATTTTATTTTAAATTAATGATATTTTTAGTTGGCAAATTATAATTATATATAAATGGATGGCATATATTGTGCTATTATATTTATATACAATGTGGAATGATTGCATAAAGCCAATGAACATATCCATATTTCATTTACCTGTCACTTTCTGGTATGAGACATTTGAAATTTTGCCAACTAACAATTGCCTACATTTATGGAGTACAATGCGATATTATATGCATATTGTAGAATAATTTAATTAATTAATACCCAGAGCATGTCAGGCACTGAACGTTTTCTTTATGGGGTCTATTTCTAAGTATGTGTGAGGTCTCCACATTCCTGTGTGATTGCAGTACTGTTGCTGCACAGCAGATCCAGGGACCGCCTCTTCTGGCCACTGACACTTTGCACCTGTCCAGTATCCTGGCCCTGTCGGTTCACCTTCATTGTCAACTCAGATGAATATAGAATCACCAAAGAAACACACCTCTGAGTTTGTCATAAAGGTGTTTCCACAACAAAGTGAGCCAAGAAGACCTAGCCTGAAGGTGGACAGCATCGTGCCAGGGACTGGGGTCCTAGGCTAAATAAAAAGAAGAATGCGAGCTGAGTGTCAGCCTTCACTCTGCTTCCTAGCAGAAGATGCAATGTGAACAGCTGCCTCCAGCTCTGCTGTACCTCTGCTGCTATGATGGACTGTATCTTTAAGCTGTGAACATGCTCTGAAACACACTCATAAGCCTGGTGGGGAGGGGTTTCAGGTCTGTCTGTACAGTGGTTTCTTTATATGTCAATCATAATGGCTCAGGAGCTCCCCTGAGTTCTCTATTCCCCTCCCTCCCTCCCTCCCTCCCTCCCTCCCTCCTTCCCTCCCTTCCTCCCTCCCTCCATAATGGCTTGTACTCTCTAACTTTGAGCCAAAATAAGGCCCCCCTTAAGTTTCCTCTTGTTGAGTATTTGGTGACAGCAATGAGACAGGAACTAGTGCATATGGTTGCAGGGAATCATGGGGCTGGCCTTGAGAGACACCTGCCATAGGTTTCTGAGGTTTGAATTCATGGTTCCTGAGCTACTGTGTGCCTTTCAGTTCCGGAGAAACTGAGGCACTCTCTTAGGCAGTGAAACATTCAGACTACCTGTGTTTCTCTGTGTTCCTTACTGGTTAAGCGATGCATGTAGAAGCTTGGCTTAACAATTAGAATTAGACACTGATCTTGTATACCTTGTCTAGCTTGCAACTGACATTATATAATGGCAACTGACATTTTATCCTCTTCTGATACATGTATAAAAGGTCTAATTGCTTGAGATCAACTTGTCATGGCTTCAGTCTTGCTGAGACTCCTCCAACCCGGCCTGACTCGTTTCCGCTGACCATATCAAGAGACCCTGGTTCAGTAAGTGAACACCGGCACTTGCATATCATGGCTAATCTCTATAGAACCCACAGTGTGCTCTCAGCACCAGGCTAGGGATCCTGTGTCATTTTCATGGGAAGCAAAGAAAAACGTTTATATCCAGTCTGGGATATGTGGGTTATGTTTCCTTAGTCTTCCGGACTTTGAATTCTATTACAAAGCCATCAGGTTTGTGCTTAATGGTTTTGCTAATCACAGATACACTTATTTTTTTTTACAAGATAAAAAGTATCATTGCTAATTTTATTCTGACGTGTCCCCAGGGAGATAAGTTCTTGGTTCTTGCAAGAAAGGAAAGGTACTCATCTGAGACGTTCCCTTTCTATTCTTTGCTTTTTCACTTTTCACCCCACTTCAAATGGAAAGCTGAGTTGATGGTCTGGCTGCATTAGTTGAGCCATCCCGGAGTCCCTTGTGTTCTAGTGGGATCATAGTGACCACGTGAAGCAAGCAGAGGGTCCTTTTCAATCACAGTGTGACTGTAATAAGGCTGCATGTCCCCTAGGAAGAGAAGCACTAGGACCCATGAGACCATTCCTATTGCCCTTCCCCTATCCTTCCTGTATGTCTGGATCACATATTAAAAGCTGATGAAATGACCTTGAAATGGAGAAAGAGGGAACAAGGCCAAAACTACCCAAGAGCCGCATTTACAAGACAAGAGACGATGGCTTGAGCCTGGATCCATGCCTGCCCTAGGACCTAGATACCCTATCATCCCCTAAACTTGGCATCATTATCAATTGGGGCAAGAAGGGTGAGAATGCATTGTAAATAAGAAGCAATGAGATATTTTAGTCATCCACACACCAGGAATCTACTTAGCATCCTCTATGAGGCTGTTGCCTAGTCCTGGGTGTTGGGTACCTGGTACCCTGAGCAAAAGCTGCTACTTCCCACTTCATAGACTCTACTGGTATGAAATGGTACAACGCTGTCCACAGCATTCTGGGAGATGAAGAGATGTGTACTGGCTGTGTTTACATGTCAACTGGACATGTAAAGGAGAAGATAAGTTTTAGACAAAACAAGAACAGGCTATGGAAAATCTTCTGGGAGAAGAAGGAACCTCCCTTGAGAAAATGCCTCCATGAGATCCAGTTGTAAGGCATTTTCTCAATTAGTGCTCAGTCTGGGATGATCCAACCTACAGTGAGTGGTCCCAGCTCTGGGCTCCTAGTACTGGGTTCTCTAAGTCAGCAGGCTGAGCAAGCCATAGAAAACAAGCCAGGAAGCCGGGCCTTTCTATAGCTTCTGCATCAGCTCCTGCCTCCAGCAATATGGAAGTGCAAGTCAAATAAACCCATTCCTCCCCAACTTGATTTTTGTTAAGGTGTTTTATCACAGCAATAGAAATCCTAAGACAGTAAGTATGAAGATTTTCCATAGCCTATTCTTGTTTTGTCTAAAACTTACCTTTTTTAAAAAAAATGATGGATCAGAAGTGCAAAACACAGCAGCCTTGGCAAAAATGATCTCAACACTTGAGAACCGAGACAGGAGGATTCAGAGTTCCAGGTCACAATCTTAGAGCTACTGAGAAATACTCTGTCTCAAAAACAAGTTATAGTGTGCTATGTGTGCTAGGCAAACAACTTGACATGCTAATCAACTACAGAGTCAAGGAAACAGCCAACCAGAATAGACAGAGGAGCATGGGAGGGGATGCTAACTCTGACCCAAAGCTATTCAAATACACAGTTAATGTTTGCTGTGGTTGTGGATCACAGCCATGTACCATCAATAATTCTTACACTAGAACCTATGTAAGGAGCAGGGTTTGAAACTATTAAACATTGCTAAATTGTAATGTATATAGTAGAACCTGAAAATCTGGAGGCTTAATTCAAGAAGGAATTGGGAGTAAGAATAGATGTGTGTGTGTGTGTGTGTGTGTGTGTGTGTGTGTGTGTGTGTGTGTTTGTGTGTGTGAGAGAGAGAGTGTGTGTGTACACATGTGTTGTCTATGTGTGTAAATGCAATTATATACATGTTCATCTGTATCTGTATGAGCACATGTGTTTGTGTGCTTGTATGTATGTTAAGTATGTATGTGACCTCTGTGTATGTAGCACTTAGAAGGGAGGCTGAGAATAATCAACTGAATTAGAACTGCAGAGACTCTGACTGTCCTAATTCACAAAAGGAAGGGACTACGAGAATAAAATGAAGACAATTAGAACAAAAAGAGCACAAGGAATTGGACCAAATGAAAGGCTTTGGCAGAACATTTGAAGGGATTAAGTTCACCACTAGAGACCTTTAAGCTGGAACAAAACTGAGTCCGTCCTTACACTAACAGACACATGGCCAGAGCAAAGAGGTCCGGGAAGATTAAAAGTGAAGTGCTAGACAGATGTGCCGTCCACAAAACTCGGGGAGAGCTCAAGAGGTAATCCAGACTCAGGGCAGAGTAAAAAAATCAAAGCGAATAAACCCTAAACAGGACAAAGCAGACAGTGACTTATTGACGAAGTGTTCATTCCAATGCATGGAGATGACAGCTGAGAGCCTTTGTGGGCCCAATAATGGAGAGGCAAACCAGAGAGAGAAAAGGCAGGTCAAAATAAAGAGAGAATGTGTTAAGGGCCCAGCAGACCTGAACAGTTGCTCTCTATCTTTTGACAGATGGAGTAGGCAAAACACTGAAGTCATAGTTGCAGCTATTGGTGTGTGTCGATATTAGTTGCTGCGAAACACTGCACCTTACTGCTGCAGGGTAGTATCTACCATGAAATTCTGGAGAAATGGAGTTAGGTCACATTTAAAATCTAAATTCCACTCTGACTTAGAAAAACCAGAAGTGGAGTAGGGTCTATCCTGGGGTCATTGAAATTACTGTAAATAGCTGTGTGCATACACTGCGTATATATTAAAGCAAAAGCTAGAGCATGGCTTCCACATTTGGAATACAGAGAATAAAACAACCCATATAGGTATAAAAAAAAAAAAAGGAAAACAGAAACCTTGTCTGAATGTTTGCATGCCAGATTCAAAATCATGAATATACATTGTGTGAGACCCAGAGGGGTGGGTGGGGAAAATACAGGGGTAGGGAAGTGTGGTGGGGAGAGCTGCAGAGCCTGGGACACTGTGCAAAGTGATAGAGAAACTGACATTGGAACAAGCAAGTGAAGGACTTGAAGAAGCACAGGACCTACCTTTCTAGGGGAATGTTCCCCAGCAGAGAGCTGCACAACTAGACCTAGACCTAGAATAACACCTGCATTGGCAGAATGGCAAGTGTGTATGGATATAGTTAGTAAGGTGGTTTGAATAAGTGGCTCCCATAGACTTATGTGTTTGAATGCTTGGTTCATAGGGAGTGGCACTCTTAGGTGTGAACTTGTTGAGACTAGGTGTGGCCTTGGAGGAAGTGTGTCACTGTGTGGGTGGGCTTTGAGGTCTCCTATACTCAAGTTACACCCAGTGTGGCTCACTTCTGCTGCCTATGGATCAAGATGTAGAACTCTCAGCTCCTCTAGCACCATGTCTGCCTGCATGTTTCCAGGCTTCCCACCATGGCGATAATGAACTAAACTTCTGAAACTGTAAGCCTGCCCCTGTTGAATATTGTCCTTTGTAAGAATCATTGGGGTACTCCATTGTGTAAGTGTACCACATTTTCTGTATTCATTCCTCTGTTGAGGGACATCTGGGTTCTTTCCAGATTCTGGCTATTATAAATAAGGCTGCTATGAGCATAGTGGAGCATGTGTCCTTCTTACCAGTTGGAACATCTTCTGGATATATGCCCAGGAGAGGTATTGTGGGGTGCTCCGATAGTACTATGTCCAATTTTCTGAGGAACTGTCAGACTGATTTCCAGAGTGGTTGTACAAGCTTGCAATCCCACCAACAATGGAGGAGTGTTCCTCTTTCTCCACATCCTTGCCAACATCTGCTGTCACCTGAATTTTTGATCTTAGCCATTCTGACTGGTATGAGGTGAAATCTCAGGGTTGTTTTGATTTGCATTTCCCTGATAATTAAGGGTGCTGAACATTTTTTCAGGTGTTTCTCATCCATTCGGTATTCCTCAGGTGAGAATTCTTTGTTTAGCTCTGAGCCCCATTTTTTAATGGGGTTATTTGAATTTCTGGAGTCCACTTTCTTGAGTTCTTTATATATATTGGATATTAGTCCCCTATCTGATTTAGGATTGGTAAAGATCCTTTCCCAATCTGTTGGTGGCCTTTTTGTCTTATTGACAGTGTCTTTTGCCTTATAGAATCTTTGCAATTTTATAAGGTCCCATTTGTCGATTCTCGATCTTACAGCATAAGCCATTGCTGTTTTATATAGGAATTTTTCCCCTGTACCCATATCTTCGAGGCTTTCCCCCACTTTCTCCTCTATAACTTTCAGTGTCTCTGGTTTTATGTGGAGTTCCTTGATCCACTTAGATTTGACCTTAGTACAAGAAGATAAGAATGGATCAACTCGCATTCTTCTACATGATAACCGCCAGTTGTGCCATTACCATTTGTTGAAAATGCTGTCTTTTTTTTCCACTGGATGGTTTTAGCTCCCTTGTCAAAGATCAAGTGACCATAGATGTGTGGGTTCATTTCTGGGTCTTCAATTCTATTCATTGGTCTACTTGTCTGTTGCTATACCAGTACCATGCAGTTTTTATCACAATTGCTCTGTAGTAAAGCTTTAGGTTAGGCATGGTGATTCCACCAGAGGTTCTTTTATCATTGAGAAGAGTTTTTGCTATCCTAGGGTTTTTGTTATTCCAGATGAATTTACAAATTGCCCTTTCTAATTCATTGAAGAATTGAGTTGGAATTTTGATGGAGATTGCATTGAATCTGTAGATTGCTTTTGGCAAGATAGCCATTTTTACTACTCAGCTATTAAAAAGAATGAATTTATGAAATTCCTAGGCAAATGGATAGACCTGGAGGGTATCATCCTGAGTGAGGTAACCCAATCACAAAAGAACTCATATGATATGTACTCACTGATAAGTGGATATTAGCCCAGAAACTTAGAATACCCAAGATACAAGATATAATTTGCAAAACACATGAAACTCAAGAAGCACGAAGACCAAAGTGTGGGCACGTTGCCCCTTCTTAGAACTGGGAACAAAACACCCATGGAAGGAGTTACAGAGACACAGTTTGGAGCTGAGACGAAAGGACGGACCATCTAGAGACTGCCACACCCGGGGATCCATCCCATAATCAGACTCCAAAAGCTGACACCATTGCATACGCCAGCAAGATTTTGCTGAAAGGACCCTGATATAGCTGTCTCTTGTGAGGCTATGCTGATGCCTGGCAAACACAGAAGTGGATTCTCACCGTCAGCTATTGGATGGAACACAGGGCCCACAATGGAGGAGCTAGAGAAAGTACCCAAGGAGCTAAAGGGGTCTTCAACCCTATAGCTGGAGCAACAATATGAACTAACCAGTACCCCTGGAGCTTGTGTCTCTAGCTGCATATGTATCAGAAGATGGCCTAGTCGACCATCACTGGGAAGAGAGGCCCCTTGGTCCTTCAAACTTTATATGACTCAGTACAGGAGAATACCAGGGCCAAGAAGTGGGATTGGGGGTTAGGGGGGTGGGGGGAAGGTATGGGGGACTTTTGGGATAGCATTTGAAATGTAAATGAAGAAAATACTAATACATTTTTAAAAAGGAAAAAAAAAAAAGAAACATATCTCAGCAGTAAACATAGTATTATCTCTGTATAAAGGGCTGGAAAAAGGTTTTCCAAGCAAACGGACCCAAGAAACATGCTGGAATAGCCATTCTAATATCTAATAAAATAGACTTTCAAAAAAAAAAAAAAAGAGTCATCGTGGTTATGGTGTCTCTTCGCAGCAATAGAAGCCCTAACAAAGGCAGTATGTGGAGAGATAGTGGTAGAGACAGGTCCCTTCTTCCGCAGTGAGGGCTCTGCTGCTTCTAAATCAGATGGAAGCCATTGGATGAAGTTAGAGAATAAGATCCTAAAGGCCTCATGCAAAACTCAAAATACCCATGGAAGGAGTTACAGAGACAAAGGTCAGAGCAGAGACTGAAGGAAAGACCATACTAAGACTGCCCCACTTGGGGATCCATCCCATAAACAACCACCAAACCCAGACACTATGGCAGATACCAACAAGAGCCTGCTGACAGGAGCCTGATATAGCTGTCTCCTGAGGGCCTTTGCCAGTACCTGGCAAATACACAAGTGGATGCTCACAATCATCCATTGGATGGACCACAAGATCCCCCAATAAAGGAGATAGAGAAAGTACCCAAGGAGCTGAAGGGGTCTGAAGCCCCATAGGAGGAACATCAATATGAACTAACCAGTACCCCCAGAACTCCTTGAAACTAAACCACCAATCAAAGAAAACACATTGTGGGATATGTGGCTCTAGCTGTAGGATGGCCTAGTCGGTCATCAATGGGAGGAGAGGCCCTAGGTCCTGTGAAGGTCCTATGCCCCAGTATGGGGGAAGGCCAGGACTGGAAATGGAAGTGGGTGGGCTGGGGAGCAGGGGAAGTGGGGGAGGTGATAGGAGATTTTCAGAGGGGAAACTAGGAAAGGGGATAACATTTGAAATGTAAATAAAGAAAATATCTAATTAAAAAAAGTGGAAAAAAATGCTTTCTGCTGGGGGTGGCCTTGTGGGACATCAAGGAGAGGAGAGGCCCTTGGTCCTGAGAGGGCTCGATGCACCAGTGTAGGGGAATGCCAGGACAGGGAAGCAGGAGTGGGTGGGTTAGTGAGCAGGGGTAGTGGGGGTGGGATAGGTGGGGTTTCAGAGGGGAAATGAGGAAAGGGGATAACATTTGAAATGCAAATGAAGAAAATATCTAATAAAAAATGAAAAAAAAATACTATGTACAACATAAAACCATCCTGTTAGCAAAGAAGAGTATGAAATACTCTCCCAGCAACCCTGTGTGTAAACATGTTAACATGTAAACACGCTAAAAAAGCCCATGTTGTGCAAATGACCTACAGAAGTCCCCACCTTGTATACAGATGAAAATCTAGGAGCTTCCAACCTCCCTTCCTGTTCTAGTGTAGGTCCTCCCTTGAAAGTGTGTTCTTTCTGGACTATCTGTTACTATTCACGTACCCATACCCAGTGTCCTTGTGCTGGGGAACAAGAACCTAACAATCATTGTCAGTATTCACTGAACCCCAATCTCCTCCAACATCTTGTAGATTGATGTGAATACACTATCTTAAAAACTAAATACCGATACAATTCACCCTTGATTATATCTATCCCCTAGTTACAGCCTCACTTCCTCAGCATATCATTCTGTCTGTCTCCATCTGCATCTCTCACCTTTGCTTAAACTCACTTGAGTCTTGTTTCTGCTTATGGTTCTCTGATCCTTCTCTTTTCCAAGAGCACATAGAAACATTCCTGCCATCATAGACAAGAGCCCTTGCTTTAGGTGTGTGTGTGTGTGTGTGTGTGTGTGTGTGTGTGTGCATCTTTCTAAATAGCATTCAGTGTAGTTGACTGCCTTACATTTTAACACCAGATCGCCAGGTTTCCAGAATACCCCATCTCTACCCAGTCCTAGATCCTTCCTGGCTAGGCTCACAGCCCACGGTGCTTTGGACTACTTTTTGGACTTTTTGTGGTGCAAAGATCCTAAGTTCCCCCTCAACCACTGGCCTCTAAAACGAGCACATTTAGCTGCCTTATCATCTTAGTCTGATAGTCCTAAACTCAAATATCAGGATCCCCCTGGAGAAGGCTAGCATCTCTGTGGATCCCTCCTCAACTCTGTGTGGATCCCTCCTCAACTCTGTGGTATGCAGATGATAGTCCTTCCTTCCTTCCTTCCTTCCTTCCTTCCTTCCTTCCTTCCTTCCTTCCTTCCTTCCTTCCTTCCTTTCTTCCTTCCTTCCTTTCTCCCTCCCTCCCTCCCTCCCTCCCTCCCTCCCTCCCTCCCTCCCTCCCTCCCTCCCTCCCTCCCTCTCTCCCTCCCTCACTTCCTTCCTTACTTCCTCTCCTTCCTGTACCCTCTCTGCACCCTCAGCACCATACCCATATTGGCAAACCCAGGGCCCCATCCTCCTCTCTTTTTCCTCTCCCTCTGAACCAGCACCAGTCTCCTCTCAGTGCATCACCCCAGGCAGGATCTTAGCTCCGTCTCTCTGCACAAATGAAGAACTAGGGCCTGCTGCATAGCTGCATACCACACAGGTGCTGTGAAGTCCCTCTCTGTCCTATCTGTGGCTCGTGAGGATGAGAAATCACTGCTGCCTGCAGTACTGTCTAGAAAGGAGAGAGGCTTGTAGCATGTTGGGCCAATCAGGATTGGCCTAAAGTCAAATTGGATCAGGAACAGAAAGTGGGAAGAGCGTCCTGGAATTAAATGCTGCTTAGATTGTGTCTCCAGTGCCAGGAAAGAGCTGGCTTCAAGATGGAACAGTGAACAGTTTTCACCAAATAAACGGTGGGAATGTCATCCCTGGAGACATTTAAAAAATCTCCTTGGCATCTGGTTTTAATTACTCTATCTGTTCAATATCATCCCCCAATACAGCACTTCTAAAAATTCCAAGATATAATTTCTATTCTTTCACTCAACAAACATTTGCTAAACGTTTACAATGTAGGGGAACACGGCAAGGAATGTGGGAGGATAGAGAGAGAGACATTGGTCCGATGCTGGCAAGATAGGCTTGGGAGAAGCTCATATGTGTGCTGACTCAGAACTGTCTTGGAGCATTAGTCTCAAGAAGTCCTTGAGGCTCCACCTAGACCAGGATCCCTTTTATCATTAAAGCCCATTATAAACTCTTCCTGTGAAAGTCACTATCCACTCCTCCCTGAGCATAACTGACCTCCACCATGCTCCATTGAGCTGAGGGCTGGTGAGAGGAATTGTCAGAGAACCAGGAGGTAGGTCAGTCGTCTAGGCCTCCTACCCCATGCCTGGATTGCAGAGTCATGTCTGCCTTGATGGAGGGAGATGAAGAGGAGATAGATCCTTTGCCTCAGTCTCTCTGAAACCTCAGCCAGGGCTTTCCCAACAGAGTTTTACACGGGGAGATTTTCTAACACTAAGACATGCCAAAGAGATAGAGACGGTTTGTGATGGGGACGAGGGGAGAGAAAACTCTGTGTCTGAGTAATTGGATCATAAAGAATTTGTCTAAAGATCCCAGGAAGGTGGCCATTAGACTGAAGCTATGGAAATGCACAGTCACTGAGTGAAGCCTGTTAAGCTTGGTTTAACTTGCCACTGGCTTCCCCTAAGGGATCTTCAGGGGGCTATCACATGGGAACCTGTGTTAAAGATCTCTGCTATCACAAGAGACCTGTGGATTACTGTGTAGTTACTTAAAGATCCCTTCTATGGATAACCTGTGTGGTAGTCTGTGAATACTCATTCTGTCCATCCCTGACATGATCTCCTACCAATCTGTACTTGGTTTCCGGTGGATTCCATATGTGGTCTTCTGTGGTCCCCCGAGTGGTCTCCTTTGGCCTAGGAGAGCAAATCTCACCTGGAGAAGGCCTTCCCCTTCCCATATGTTCATGACAAGATAGCCTAGAAATGGACCTGAGACATTAGAGAGCAAATGGGCAAGAGAGCCTGGAAAATGGGGCTGGTGGGTAGGAGCATGTTCACCAAAGACAGAGAACTAGTGAACCATATGGAGGCTTGATGCTCTTGACTCAAAGCTGCATGACACCTTTGGATGAATCCCAGAGGAGAATGGACTCTGACTAGGGTCCCCACTTGGATTCCTCATCCCCTCTGCTCCACACAGGAGTTGCTAGTAGACAGGATTGCTTCCCATCAGTTGACACAGGGATGGCCAATTTCCCTGCCTTATATGAAAACAGTCTGGAGACAAGCCAATAGTTAAACTAGAGTCAGAGGACAGGAATTCACACACACACACACACACACACACACACACACACACACACACACACCCCAAGCCAGGGCCTTGAAGAAATACACTAACCCAAAATGTCAGGAGCTATAATAGAACAAGCTAATAACTAGCAAGTGACCTTCTTGAGATGGTCTGCTCAGATTATAATTTAATTCATGACAGATTTGCTCTCATAGGCAAGGCCCAAGAAAATTCATTTTAGGAAAGATTCCCGCTATGAATATGCCGTTTCTGTTATTATAAAACATATATAACAATCACTAGGTATTAGCCCACGTCTTTTGAGCAGATCTCTGCAGACATATGAAGATGTACTTACTGTCTTGTAGTGATGCATATAGACAAATAATGACTTCTTAAGTCTTAATGTAGATCCTATAAGAATTCCTAAAATTATATCAGTGATTATTAAGCTCTTTTATAGTGGGACTGCTATTAGGTCCTTTTCTAATAGTCAAAATGCAATGAAAACTCTGTCAGTCTCCCACGTGTCACCAATTAAATTGTTCTTAGATAGTAACCTGACTGTCTCCTACTCAGAGCACATTTCAAGAGTTTGTAAAACAATTAACAAAAGGTCATAAAAAGGGAGCTAACAATATTTTTTATAGGTTCTAGGACAGAAGATAAAATATTGACTGGGTTTATCTATACAAAACTTACTGATAACTTACAGTTTTCAACCTTCTATGAGCCTGCGGAGCTGTGGCAGGTGATGTATGCTTAGCCAGATAATTACTCCTAGTAGATAATGTACGTTAACATTCTCTGTTTTAAACTTCTATTTCAATTTATGATTTGATTTCTTTGTGTGAACTTGTGATAAACTTTTTAACATGCCATCATGTATTTTGAAAGATATCTAAGCACTGAGGACAAAGAGATGAGAAAAGAGAGAAGAATTTTTCCCTCCCCTCCCCCAGGCTCTTCCCATGTTTCCCCTTAGATAGCTTTCATAGGAAACTTTTTAAAACTTAGTAATAAATGCTATAATCAATCTTCAAAGTTTCCCTTTTCCTGAGCTTGTGAAGAGCAAGCAGAAAGTTAGAGCCTCACAGTTCCTGCTGAGATAAAACAAAGGCCACATTACTTCATCCCCTACTGTTAGGCTACAGGTGTGAATCACCTAAGCCAGCAGTTTTTTACCCCCAGGAAGAGCAAGGAAGTTTTCCGGACTTTTTAGATGTTATCATCAGCATTTCAGTATAGCTAGACAACTAGAACACCTGAAGACCCTCAGACTTTTAAGCCACACCAAAGTCCTACTCTGTGCCCTGGCCACTACCCTCTCTGTTGCCTGGAAGTTCCCAGCACCAAAGACTCCAACAGATAGAGATGACCACTGAAAGCAAGCAGGGAAGAGTGGTCAGACAGATGGAAGCTTCGAGAATCAAAGGGAAATGCCAGAAATTAAAGGTTGTCACTCAAAGTAAGATCACAGCTGATGAGCTACTAGCCAGTCCGGGCTTAGGGACAGGGTGACAGAGACCTGCTGAGCAGAGAGACAAAATGCAAGCAGACAAGTGAGGGAGCATCCAAGGGCCACGTGACAGTCCCTAAAGCAGCCCAGGTCCATCCAGCTGTGTGCAAAATGTTTGCTCTGAGCAGCAGGCTGTTTCTGGAGAATCGAAAGTCAAGATCAAAGTGTCAGTGGGCTCTGGCAGTTGAGGGCATCCATAGATGCCTTTTTCCTCACAGGCAAATCCTCAATTCCTCCCCCTGCCTCCTCCTGCCTCCCCTCCCCCTCCGCTCCCCCTCCCATCCCCCTCTTCCTCTCTCCTCTCCCTCCCCCTCTTCCCTCCCTTTGGGCCTTTCTTCTGAGCTCATCAAACCAGTCCCTCAGAGCCCCACCCTCAGGACCTTATCAACGCCCACGTCATAAGAAATCACCCTGATGATTTGGCATCCATATTCCAGAGCCTGAGGGTGGCACCGCCACTAACCACATGGCAGGATGTCACCTGTGTGTACTAGAAAGAAAAACAGAGTAAGGAAAAGACAAGCTCAGTGATTGCTGAGCTTCTGAACCGCAGATCTAGGAAGCTTACTAAATAGAAAGTAGCATTGACAAGAGAAACAAATTAGACCTAGGCACAACACATTCATCTTATATTCAGGACCAGCAAGCTTGAATAAAGAGATCAGCTCAGAGGAAGCCCCTTCCCTTCCTGAGAGAACATGAATCCAGCAGACTTCTCTTCACAATGGGACCTAGGCAAAGAAAATGGACATCCATATTGTATTTTCAGTGAAATTATCCTTAGAAGAAAACACAATGGAATAGTATTTAGCTATAAAGAAAAAACAAATTAGCCTGTTATAGAAAGAAATATGGATGAAACAAGAAGAAACTCTGTAAAGTGAAAGAAGCCAAACACCATCACTCTCATTCCTACGTGAGCACTCAAACAACAACACATTTAAAAAGAAAGAGAAACAAACACAATTAAAACATAAACGTGGGGACCGAGGAGCCAAAGGCTCAGTGGGTAAAAGCACTGTTGCATCCTGAAGACCTGAATTTGAATCCTAGAATGCGCCCAGTCTCCCATTAAAAAGCCACGTGTGACTGTGTGCCTCTACCCAGTGCTTTGCAGGGAAGAGACAGAGGGGTTTACTGGCCTACAGCCTACTTCTATGTTTAGTGAGAGACCATGTCTCTCGGGAAGACGACAGACAGTGATAGAAAGGACACCCAGAGTCCTCCTCTGACCTTGGCACACCTGTACCCACACATTTAACACATACCTATGCTAGCAAGTACATACAACTAACTAACTAACTCTCTCTCTCTCTCTCTCTCCCCCCAAAAAGAAAGAAATCAGCTACACACATGGTATCTATTAATATATTTATATAAAATATCACTTTAAATGTGAATGGTCTAAATATGCGAATTAAAACACAGAGATTATCAAAGTCGATTAAAACAAGACCCAAGTACATGTTTTCCCACAAAGACCCTAATTAACATATAAAGACTCTGTTAAAAGTGAAGACACATTGCTGCTAATTAAAGGAAGGCTGGAACAGCTGTACCAATACTGACAAAGCCGCTTCCTAAACAAGAACAGTTACCAGGCTGGGGAAGGTACTACATAATGATAAAGGAGTCAATTTTCCAAGAAGACACAGCAATTTTAAAAGTATATATACCCAGCGGAGTGTCAAAACACTCCAGGCAACACAGGAAAGAAGCAAGGGGCAATACTCCTATCACACTGGAAGACTTCAACGCCCCTCTGTCAGCAACGGATAGATCAAGCAGGCAGAAAATCACTACAGGGACAGCTGACTTGAGCAGTGCCATCCATCAGCCACATCTCATTGACACTTACAGAACACTCTATCTAGCAGCAGAACACAGTTCTCTCAAGTTCAAGAGCACCTTTCCCAATAGAGGTTGCATGAGAGCACATGGGGGCATCTCTGCAAATTAAATGGCAAAATTGAGAGGGGAAATGGCTCCGTTATTGAAGTGACCACCATGCAAGCATGAGGACCCAAGTTGGATGCTCATGTTTGGATCTCAAATACAACTGGTGTGGCAAGTGACCTCTACCATCCTAGAACTGAAGAGGTAGAGACAGGAGGTCACTGGGGCTCACTGGCCAGCCAGGCCTTCCCAGTTGGTGAGCTTCAGGTTCAGTGAGAGACATTGTCTCAAAACACAAGGTGAGGAATGAAAGGAAAAGACCCATTACTGATATTTAGCCCCACATGTATGCACACATAAATATATAGACAATTTGTACCCTCACATGCATATACACCTTCACATACACACACACACACACACACACACACACAGGTATGGGCAGGAAAAAATGTGTGTGTGTGACATCTATGTATCTATACGTATGTGTGTGTATGTGTGTGTGTATATATATGTATACATATATCATGCATATACTATACATCATACATCTATGTATCTATATGTATGCGTGTGACATCTATGTATCTTTATGTATGTGTGTGTATATATATATGCATATATATATAATATATATATCATATACACACATACACACACACTAGTGGCAAATCAATGTTTATTTTTAGAATGCTGAAAGTGATAGAAAGTCAGCTGTAGAACCCTCCAGTACACCTATGCACACACTGTACTTCTAAAGGATGCCTGGATTGAACATGGAATTACAGGAAAAATGTAAAGGGGTCCTGACCTAAATACACATGATAGGATATGAAAAGTTGCAGAAGGTAATAAAATTAGTGATTAAGAGTAAATCAGTAGAAGTAAATTCATATCATAGAATTAGAAGAGACACACATAAATAATGGAGATTTCCCCCAGTCAGAGCTCAGGGGAAGAAGCAGAGTGTAAGTCAAGAAGAAAATAAATCAGGACAAATAGAACAGAAATTAACAAAACTGAGCCAGGAAAATAATGGGGAAAATCAACAAAACTCAAGTTGATCTTTTGAAAGATATTATATTTAGAAAACTCAAGAAAGAAGATAAAATATCGGTGTCATAAATTAAATAGGGGTCATTGCTATTGAGCTCAGAGTCACCACACAAACAGGAAGATATCCAGGGACTTAGTAAAAAGATGGAAATGAAGGAATATAAACAAGCCTGACTCAGATGCCCAAAGAAACCAAAATGAAACAAGAAGCCTAAAAAACAAACACAAACAAAACAAACAAAAACACTGCATTCATTTTGTGTCGGCCAACTCTTCCTGGGCATGGGGCCTGTGGAAGAGTGGGGTTGACATATCAGAGATATTGTTTGTTTGTTTCAATTTTTATTTTTTGAAAGAGTGAGGGAGAGGTTGGGGGGTGGGAAAAGAAGATGAAGTTGGGTGGGTAGGGGGATTGAAAAGATCTTGGAGGAACTGGGGAAGGGAAAACCACCAAAATATATTGTATGAAAGCATTCCATAAAATAAGGAAATGTCCATAAAAATGATAAAACTTTAGCTAAAACAAATCAAATTTTGAAAGACACACAGCACCACAATTTACACCAGCAGAGAAAGATCACTAGAATATGTTTGAGTGGGCCTCTATCTATATTAATTGACTGAAATAATAAATCACTAATTAATTCAGAAACCTGACCAAAACAACAGAACAAAACCAAACCCAAACCCAAGATGATTTCATGTCATTGGCTCCCTCTACCAAACTCTTAACCAAAACCTGGCACCAATTAATTAGAGAGACAGAAAGAGGAAGGAGCTTGGCATGCATTTTCTGAGGGCAGACTTCAGTCACACCAAGGCAGAAGACACAGCAAAGGGGACAACCACAGAGGAAAGTATCTCACAGGAATTCCTCAGCCAGAAGCTGGAAAGATGGCACAGTGCTCAACATCACTGACCGCGCTCACAGACGACTCGAATTTGATTCCCAGCACCCACATCAAGTGGCTCATAACTGCCTGTTACTCTAGGGGATCCAATGCTCTCCTCCTGGTCTCTAAAGGCATCTGTACTCAGTTGTACTTACACACACACACACACACACACACACACACACACACACACATCATATCAAAGGAACATAAGAGTGTAACTTTAAGTTTTTTCAAATCTTAATTTTAATGGTGGTTCTTAAATGCTTTAAACTCCCTTGTAGCCCACCACCCAGCAGAGGTAGTGGGAAAGAAAGGATACAAGGGAAGTGAACCTGTTTAGGAAGGTTTTTTTGGAGCAAATCTCATCTGTGTTCTATGGAAATCAGCAGTTCAATTCACAGATCAGCCATGGCAGCTCGATTCACTCACAAACACTTCATGGATACACCAGCAGTCCAGTTCAGTAGAGTCCCTCAGCAACAGCAGTGACATGACCTAGCAGAGGCAGCCAAGCCTCAGCCCAGGCTCAAGTCAGCAGGAGGAACCATCAGGAATACCAGGAGAAGCTCTCAGCTCTGCCTCTCTCAAGGAAGTGAAGCTCAGTAAAGACTGGAGACCCACAAGCATTACACAGCTAGCTGTACCAGCAAGCTAAGCTCCTTGGAGTCCTATTATACCCTCCAAACATCATCGGTCCTCCACATGTCTTGCCTCAGCACAGGTCTTGCATCAGCACGTGCATCCAATCATGCTGAGTCCTTGGAAGCAGCAAGAAACTACAGCACACCATCAGAAGTTTTTTGGTCTGTTTCTCTCTATAGAGTCGACAAATGCTTCTCAACTATGCAATCAATGTAAGGTCGACCAATACATGCATGTTGTTAGCAAAGAATCCTTCATCATATGTCCCGTTCAGATGCTTACTTTAGCAGAACACGCTCTTTTCTGTGTCTGCTTCAGTGACGCCTTCCTTCACAAGTCTGCCTTAGTCTTTCACACTTGTGTCCACTTTAATGAAACATTCCTTCATGCGTTTGCCCCAGCAAAACACCATCCAACTGATTTTCCAAAGAGCCCTTAAATTTAAAATGCATAGGAGCTACAAAAACAAAACAAAACAAAACAAAACAAACAAACAAACAAAAAACCTTAAAAGGCCAAAGCATACCCCTGAAATTGCACTTGGAAAAATATCTACATCCCCAAATCCAATAACTCTTAAAAATAATAGGTAACATAGTAAAGTCACAGGGTAGAAGAATAACAGGCAAAAGACAGTTGCTCTCCTGTGCTCTAACAGCAGACAGTTGTTGCGTGAGACTTTAAAGCAATAGTATGGATACATGAAGTATAGTAATTAGACATGTATCTAATTACAAATGAGTATACTTATGTGAAGGGCATTAAAAGAGCTGATTAATTGGAGAGACAGCTTGTGCTCATGGGTCAAAAAATTTGATATTGTTTAGATGCTGATTTTTTTTCTCACAGGTCACCTATAGCACTAACTCAGTTGAAATCAAGACCCCAGAAATGTATTCTATAGGTACTAATAAACTGATTATAAAGTTATGTGAAAAGTTGAGAGAAATTGAGACACTGGGACACTGAAGAAGAGTGAGAGAGCTGAGGTTTCACGTTGGCTGGCCTCAAGACTTTAGAGCCACAGTAATCAAGAAAGTGTTGTGTTGACCAAAGCATGGACACAGATCGATGAAGCAGGGGGGGAGAGCCGACACAAGTGCAGCCCATCAATCTCTGACAAAAGGACAAAGGCAATTGGAGATAGAAAAAAATCTTTTCAAGAAATTCTGCTGCAACAATTGGCTCTTCATATTTTAAAAGCATAAGCCTGGACACAGGCCTTAAACCTTTTGCAAACAGTAGCTCAATAGAAGCAAGAGAGCTAAAAGAAAAATGAAAACCTACATGCAGAATGAAGAAAAATACCTAACAACACAGAAGAGAGAAAATACTTGTATAAAAGCTGCACATGGTATTGGCCTTGGTGAGGGGGCCTTGTATACAACAGTAAGAGCTCCTAGCTAAGAGCATGCTGGGTAATGTCCCATCACAGGCAACAAATACTGAAGAAGCTTGAGCTAGGAAAGGTCTGTTCTGCCTAACAGTTTCATTCCAGTGTCAGAGAGGGTGTGAGGAAGCAGAAAAGCTTACTTTCTGGAGACCAGGGGTGAAAAAGGGAAGGGAAAGGGGAAGGAGGGGGAGGGGGAGAGGAGGAGGAGAAGGAGAGGGAGGGGTAGAAAGAGGGGGGAGGGAGGGGAGAAGGAGAAGGGGAGGGGGAGGGAAAGGGGAAGGAGAAAGGAGAAGGGGAAGGGGAAGGAGAAAGGAGAGGGGGAGGGCAGGGAAGAGGAAGGGGGAGGGGACGGGGGAGGGGAGGGGAGGGGAAGAGGAAGAGGAAGAGGAAGGGGGAGGGGACGGGGGAGGGGAGGGGAGGGGAAGAGGAAGAGGAAGAGGAAGGGGGAGAACAGAGGATTCTTGCAGGAGCCAGTCCCTAGCTGACAAAGATAGTTGGTATCCACATTCAGGGCTTTCGGGGCAGATCACATCCCTTCTGTCAAACCTCCCTGGAGATGCCCACTCAGACACAGCCAGACTATGCTGTACTGATCTCCCAGGGGCTTCGAGATGCAATCAAGTCGACAACCAGAATAGACCACTACGAAGATCCATACATGACTGTTCTAAAAGTCAAAACACCTAGTCAATGAAAGGCTGCTTTAAGACAAGTAGCAGGCTGGAAGAAAACACTCATACAAGGAAAAACTGACAGAGACATATATCCAAAATTTGTTTGGACCAATTTGTAAAGCCATGGTAGCAAGAAAACAGGAAGTCCAGTTAAGAAACACTAACTGAGCAGGCACTTTGTGAGAAGAGTTTACAGGGTAAACAAGCACAGGAAAATGTGTAGAATGTGGGCATTAGAAACTTGCAAACAAAACAACAGTGTTTTTCTGCAATATAAATGATAAAACTTCTACAATAAGTAAACCATGACCTCAAAATCATCACAAGACACCCCAAGACCAAGTTCTCAGCACAAAGGCTGAGATGTATTTGCCCCAGGAAGACAATGGGTAGGGAATAAGAGTCAAAGACGGGAGATAGAGGATGAGAGAGAAGGGGAAGGAAACAAGGGAGAGGGGGCAGAGCTATTTGTTCCACAGGTGGGAGGCAAAGGAGACAGATATGGCCCACAGGCTAATGGCAGTTTGTAAAGGTAAAAGAGGAAATGCTGTGTTAGGATGAGGTGTTTAATTTTGATTGGACAGGTTAATGAGGGTGGTCAAAGGGGAGCTTTTGATTGTTGGACTTCAATGCTTTTCTAACTGAACCTTGGTAATCAGCCTCAGCCTCGGGAGAAGGAAGTGGCTAGACCATTGTGGCTAGCTTTAAGAAGGGGATGAGGGCTGGAGGCAGGGTGTGGGAGGGAGTGATGGGGAGGGGGGGCCACAGCGAGCAGGATGTAAAGTAAATAAATAAAAAATTTAAAAAAAAAACTCACGTGGTTTGGTTTGGTTTTTGTAGACGGTACATTGCCTTGAGAGAAAGTGTATTTAAAAATGGGATAAAGACTATCCCAAGGGAGAAAACAGGAAGATCAAATATGAAAGGAACGGAAAGAAAGCCACCCAGATCTGACAAGATTCTTTATATATATATATACAGCTTTAGGACACATATTTCTTCCACTACCAGGAGATAGGAAGTTGAAGCCTTCTCAGTGTTAGTTTAGAGGTTAACCCTCAATGTGATCGACTGAGACTCAACAATGCTTTGGTAAGATCATTATCTTGCCTTTATTCATTTTAGAATAATACTTTTATCAGTCCATTGTAAATGCCATATTGATCTGAGGGTGAGAAGGATTATAAAGCAGTCAGTACTTGCTAAGCATTCGTAACAAACTAAAATAAATCTATGTTCTTATATGGATTAAAACATTGCTTCCCTGCTCTGATAATTACAGAGATATTCTGCAAACCCCATTCAGAATCACTTATGCCCAATATAAACAAATCATATTAGTCTGTTTTATTTTTATGCTCCAAAATCTATTATTCTGTAGTATGTTATTATACTGAAATGACTAAGGATATTTATAAAATTGTAATCTTTAGCTCCGGCAGCATAATTGGTAGACTATTCCTCCTAAAAATCTCAGGGACTCTTTTCAACCTGCTCAGTCCAAAATTATAAGGCTAGGTAAACTGGGGACCAGAAGTTTATATCTGGAAACTATAAGGTCTAGGGAAAGCGTGTATGTCCTGGAAGAAGCAAATTTACAAGAAACAATTCAAAAATCCCCCCTGGAAAGGGTCCCTAGGATTATTTCATAGGTGCACAGGCCATGGGAAGGCTCAGTGGTCTGGGAAGAATGAAGGTAGGTCTTCTGCCCTTTGCCATGTGGGGGGGGAGCTGTGAGTCTAGTTGAGGCAGGTCAGCTATGGAGCAGCGAGGAGCAGATCAGTAGCTTCCTGAGCAGTATCTGTATGGTGTGAGGGTTGCCTGTGGTTTCCTGAGCCTGCACAGCAAGTGAGATCTTAGGTCACAGCAGAGTCAGGGTTGGTAGCAAAACTCCTCAATCTGTCTATCTATCTATCTATCTATCTATCTATCTATCTATCTATCTATCTATCTATCTATCTATCTATCTATATACCTATTGATCATCCATTGTCTATCATCTATCCACTTATCATCTATCAATCATATATCTACACATGCTTTTCCTCCCTCCATCCTCCCTAGCTATGCTGTTCTTTCTCCCAGCCCAGCTCCAGGGAGCAGTGCTATTAGTTGTTTTTCTTTTGCTATGACAAAGTAGCAAACAGAATCTCACAGTGTGAAGGTTAGGTCCATGCTTTTAAAAGGAGGTAGCAATGACAAGACATGGCAGCAGGAATTTGAGGCAGCTTGCTACGTTGAGCCCATGTTCAGGAAACATCAAGTGAGATGAATGCTAGCATTCAGCTTGCTTCCTCCTCTATTTCATGGAGTCGGGGATCCCAGACAATAGCACAGCACTTCCCACGTATAGGATGGACTCCAATTAACCCAATCTTAAGGTTCTGTCACAGGCACACCCAGAGATCCATTTCCATGATCATTTAAAATCCTATCCAGTTGACAACCAAGAGTCACTCTTGTAACCCTCTAATTCTCAATTCTCAATCCGTGGGTTGCAATAATTTTATCATTTCACAGGGGGGGCACATATCAGATATCCTGTATATTGGATATTTACATTACAATTCATAACAGTAGTGAAAATACAGTTATAAAGTAGCAATGAAATGATTTTATGGTTGGGGTTCACTACAACATGAGCAATTGTATTAAAGGGCTGCAACCGGAAAGTACAAACATACCAACTTCTGGGAGCACTGGTGGCATAATGTGGCACCAAGGTTCAGGTGCCCAAAGGTGACTGGCTGTATGTAGATCAAGGGAGGCCAAGACAGGAAGTGTTGGCTTAGGGCATGTTCTTGATTTCATTTCCTTCCTACAGATCTTGCCCTTGCCACTAAAGCACTCAAGACAGAAATCTCAAGAGGGCAACCCTTCTGATGAACATTCTCTTTTCTGGATGTAGGGAATGAGTTTTCTCTCCAGTAGATGTTCCCCTACAGTCAATCAGCTGTTGGGAAGCCTTTGATGGCTGGGTAAATGTTAAGAAGACACAAGCAGCCTTGCCGAGCAACTTACCAGAGTCTCTGTTTGCTTTAGGACCAACTCGGGATTTTATTAATGAGATTGTAAATTTTTGTTTTCCTGGATCGTGCGTGTGGAAAGAAGTACGATCCTCCCACATCACAGCCAGAAGATAAAACACCTCACTGCGCATCTGATTTCGACGCAGTTTCTAGGGAGGCAATGCAGACACTGTGAACAGCTGTGTCTGACATTTCAGGCAGACCAAAGGACACAACCCCGAAGGAGTGAGCTGGAGAAAGAGAGTCTTCCATGGCTCAAAGAGCTGACAAGATCCAATGCTGTCCTTTTCTCCATCATCATGAACTGAGAAGAAGCGGAGTGAAGCCGCTGCACCCAGGGCAACATGTTAGTCTCAGAGGTTCTGGGGTTGGAAGGACCTGGGGAGAGCCCCTGATAGGAGCATCAGTCAGGGAAGAAAGGGTAAATGCGGAGCTGGGTCTTTGGCCTTCCTTCTGTTTTCTTGGTGTAAGAAATAGACCATTGTAGCTCATTTTCAGTATGAGGTGCACGTAGATCCCATCAGAATCACCGACAAGCAGGAGACACTCGGCTCCTGTCTTCCCTAGCTGGCTGTTGGTGCCTGTTTGTCTAGGTATTGCCATCTTAGCCTAGTGTTCCGAAAAGCCACAGCCAGTCTGCCATGTGACTGAGCCCACATTTCAGAAAAGGAGGGAACCTCCATCCTTGGTGTTATATTATTAGATAAAGCTTTGTGTTCTCAACCAAGGGGATCTGGGAAGGAGACAACGCTAGACACAGAATGTTGCACCTCCAAGAAGAACTTATCCCATGAAGACTTGGATACAGAGCAGCGCAATTAGTGGATATAAAAACTACTGCTTTGCACTAAATTGTCAGACCAACCAAATCTGCTAGTACTCTGGGCTGAATCCTCACTTTGCAAGGTCATAAAGTAAAACTGCTTCACTTTGCCCACATGGAGCCTTGCCAACCAACTTGCTAAAGTCCTTGATTACTTCAGGACCATCTCAGGATCTTAGCTTCCCTGGACTCGAGCCCCTAATGGAGCTGTCCTGCACCCAAGTCCTCATGGACTAAGTTCTTCATAGAGATGCAATCTTCTGGGTCTAGCATTGTCTCCTTCTCAGTTTCGCTCTCCTATTGGTTCAGGATGCAGAGCTTTATCTAATGTATAATACTGCAGATTGAGAGTCCTTCCGTTTCTGCTATGTGGGCTCAGTCTCGTGGCAGACTGTGGCTTTTCTACACTAGGATGAACTGACAGAATCTAGACAAGCAGGGACCAACAGCCAGCTAGGGAAGACAGGAGCCCCAAGACCGCAGCACTCTTACTGTGAAGTTGAGACTGTGGCTTAGCTCATCAGCCAGGCTATGCTTGAATATTTTCCCCCACAGTTTCTTGTGAGGTTTGAGAAAGTGATAGGAGTTTTCCAAAGTTGCTCAGAGGAATCTGCGTGGCTCTTGCCACCATTCAAGGGCTTGGGGGTCTCCCATAGGATCACCTGCCTACACTCACAGCAGAAATGCAGTGTGGTCAAGAGCTTGGTCTCCTGATGGTGTGGCAATGTGGCTTTAAATTCTGACCACACCATGACCATATTCTCAGTTTGCAAGGCTGGTCACTCTGGCCTCTCTGACCTCTAGCTTGTCAAGCTGATATTGAGTGTTGCTTAATGAAACCATGGGCAGGAGAGTGGAGTTCAGGCATGCATAATCTGAAATGCCTTATCACTGTAAGAATGAAGTTCACAGAAGTGCTCAGGGCAGGCAGGGAAGAAGGATCCAAGTCTGTTATTGCGGCAGTGGTCAGTGCCTCTTGAGCCTGCAGGGCAGCAGTACCCTGAGGACTTCCATCCCCATCCCCCAGCCCACCCCTATAGCACAAGGACCTTTCTTGACCCATGGCTTCTTTGTAGATAGGGTTGCATTGGCAGAGAAGTCCTGCCTTCTGCTCAGGGGCTTTTGCTGAGTCCTGTGGTAGCTACTGCTGCTGTTACCACCTCCCTAGGTAGCCCTGTGTCCCAAGCCTCTTGAAGCACTTACCGAACCACAGATCCCTTTACAAGTATAGAAGGCCAAGCTCCCTACTATTGTGACCTCTGCACTGAGCTCTGCAAACGATGTATTTGTACCGGATGTGGACACCAGGGTCCAGGACTCCATGGCTTAAGAGTTTATGGAGTTGGCTGCACCACACCACAGATGAGGACGTGGACAGAATGTAAAGGCACTTGCTGCTGAGCCTAATAACCTGATTTCAAAACCTGGGACCTAAGGGTACAAGGAGAGCTGCTCTCTGACCTCCACATGTGTAGTATGGCGTGTGAATCAGCACACACACACACACACACACACACACACACACACACACACACCAAACAAACAAACAAACAAACAAACACAATGTAATTTAAGAAAAGACTATAAAAATAACTGGATGGAGATGCAAAGAAGAGGGTGGTGGCCACCAGTGAACCCTCACCACAGCTGGCTGCACAGTGACTCTGTAGGATGTCCTTCCACTGTCCCCAGGATACTCCACCAGAAAGATCCAGGGGCAGAGTCGTTAGCAGTATGGGCAGTTCAAAAGCCTGTCCTCAGGTGGTCTCAGCCACACCAAGAATGATGGGTCTTGAGCTATCACCAGGGATTCTGTCCACCATGTTCAGTGGGAAAAGCAGAGAGTGAGGCCCTGAAATCCCCATCTTTCTGAGAGATGTGACTGGAAGTCAGAGGTGATTTGAGGGACACAAAATGGGGAAAAAAAAAAAGATCCCACTTAAGTGGATCTGGCTTCTCCATCAGACCTCAAACTTGTCCCTGATCCACACGAGGGCCTTAGCTGGGAAACAGAGCATCAGCCTTCACTGCTGCCTGCCAGCCACCCCACGTGCGAGACGGGCCAGCAACTCCTGCTCTCGCCAGATGGGGTTGTTCTCAAAAACCATACAAGATGAAAAGTTATTTAAAAGTGTGTTTAAAGCCATAAAATATTAAAGTAATGTGAGGTATCATTAGGCCTGGCATTTAATACAACACCATTAAAGCTGTTACCGTTTATTTTTAATTTTATAAGCTAAGCTAATGCCTGTCTAATTTTGAAATGTTTCCCAAACCACTGTAATGAGTACATAAAAGCTAGAATGGTGGGGTTTGTGCAAGCCGGGGCTCCTGGGGGGAAAGGCCAGCATAAATCCCTTGGCACGTTCCCTTCTCTACCTATCCTCAGAAGCCTCCACTTCCCCTGCAAGCAGACACAGAGGAAGCCTGTCCCTTTGCCTGGAGTTTTCTAAGGTAGTTGGCCACCTGGGATGAAGGCAATGATGCTAGAGACACTAAGTAGGAGCAGTGACCTGGTAGAGTCAGTGTTGCTGTCCAAGGTGACAAAGCCCTCCCTCTGGGCACAAGAAAACTGTTCATGTGGTGGTAAGGCCCTGTCCTAGTTAGTTTTCTGGTGCTGTTTGAAAAATGCTGATTAAAATCAACTTGAAAAAGAAAGAGTTTATTTCGCATGACAGCCCATCGTGAAGGGAAGTCGGGGCAGGAACTCAAGGCAAGAACCGACCCAGAGACACGAAAGGAAGCAGAACCCTCCAAGGAGCACTATTTATTGATTGTTCCACGTGGCTTTCTCAGGCTACTTCTTACACAGCCCAGGGCCACCTGCCCAGAGATAGCACAACCTACATTGGGCTGGACCCTCTCACATTAATCATTAATCAAGAAAATCCCCACAGACAGGTTAAAAAATGGAGGCGTTTTCTCAGTCAAGTTTCCCTCTATCTAGATTACCTTAGTTTGTGACAAATTGACCAAAAGCTAGCTACCACAGGCCCCAGGTCCTCCCAAGTCCTCATGGGCCAGATGCAAGGGTATTATTGCATAGGTGGTAAGACATGCTATGCACAGTGCACACATTAAGCAGGGATGCATACCACCAGCAGGGAGACAGAACCTTGAAAACAGACCCAGTACCACAAAGAAGACCCGCATTTGGCTTTTAAAAGAAGAGCATTGTGTGGGTTAGCTCTATACTGGATTAATCATCACAGAGTGTCCACAGGTATGTCTCTGTAACCACAGGCCCATGGTATCCTTTGAGCATCATATCTTCTGAGTGTGTTGCTGCATTTGTCAGGATTTCCTGGGTACCTGTTCCCTTTTATTGGATGATCCAGGGTTTGGGAGCTGTGCGGCTGAGATGAACAGTGTACTATATACTTGTGTGAAGCTGGTAACTGGTAAGAAGAACTGGTGAACACTCAGAGCCAGACCACAGCACCATCTCCTGCTCCAAGCCCAGGTGCCTTCTGCCCCTGCAGCTCAGACTTTCTGACCATCTTTACACCTAACAAAGGGACCCAGGAACTCTGCAAATCTGGTGGTTTCACCCCCTTCTTCATAAAATTATATTGTACATTCACAGAGAATAGGAGAGATTAAATTGCCTAAAACATGGTGGGTAATTAATGGCTATCACTTCTACCCTCTTTTATTTTCTAAGCATCAGGATAGGATGGTCCTCAGGCCAGCTTGGAAGGTACCATCTCAAGCTTTAACTGAATCATCCTGCCCTGTGTGCTACCAAGACATCAGGAGCTCTGTCCCTGTGACACCAAGAGACTGCTTCCCAATGCTTACCCCAGATGGAGATGTCTGAAGCTCAATGTCTGAGCTCAAGGACACCCATTGTACCTCCCTCTTGCAGGGAGAAGCAGGGTGTCTGTCATCACACATCACCATGGCCTGTGATGGGGCTGAATCCTGTTCTGATGAGCTCTGGGTTCCTGTTATAGTAACAATCCCGCTGACAGATGGGGAATCGGGTCATCTGGGCCATTCCTTCCTTTCTTCCTTTGTTCACTGAACATGAAGTCGGCAGGTGCTGGCACTCTCAGCTAGAGACACTCCAGGATGGAAAACCAAACCATAGCCCTGCCTTTGGAGCAAAAAGATAATGGGTGAGCTCCAGCAAAAGGCCAAAGGAGTGGGTCACACTGAGCACCCTACCCCCTAGCCACGAAGTTCCTTCCTGCTTTTGTGAGTAAGCCTAGCTTCTTGCTTCTTTATTGTGTAGGAAAAAAAAAAACAAACCACAAAACTTCCTCAAATAGGCTTAGAATAAAATGAGATAATTTGTGTCAACCTCTGAGCCCAGAGCCATCCCAGAGTACTAAATAAATATCACCTATTATTAATGTAGCTTTTGGAGGCTTTCAGAGGAGGCAAGAATTAAACAAATGAGTGTTAGACAAAAGAACCATCAGGCCTCCTTTGGGATCAGTGAAGAATAAGCCCAAAGTCACCCTGTTCAGCTCCCACCCCAGTGTTCTCCACCGCAGCTCCCTCTGAACTCCAATGCGTTTGCCTCTGCCTTTGCCTGTTGTCTCCATCAGCATGCATCCACCTCACTTGCCCTAGGGTCATGCTAAGACAAATTTTGTCTGCCAGGGATCACATGCAGGACCTGGCAGAGCAATGAGCTGATCGTGTCTCAGATGTTCCCCCACGTGGCTTGAGTGTGGTAACCTTTCAATCCCTGGAGGCAGCTATTTTGGTGCTCAGCAGAGAGAGTGTCTAATGCTGTTGAGGCTGAGCCAGGAATGCTCTTGTCTAGATACCTCCTTTGCCCTGACAAGACTCAGTTATTCAGATATCATAGAGAGGATAGAATGGGGTTAGTTGTGCTCCCTTGGCTCTCATGGGGTAGTGTCATCAGCCGTGGGCTGGTTAGGAAGAGCCAAGGTGTGATGGAGGACCAGCATTGCAGTCAAACCCTGTGCTGTCTGAGATGGGCCTGTGTCCAACTTCTTTGGTGCCAGCATGTCCAAGCATAAAAGCATCCCTCCTCCATGGAGGTGAGCAGGCAAGACCTATTTCCCAAGTCCTTTCCATAAAGACCCTTCCATTTTGCTAAAAGTAAGACACCTTTTAAAACAAGAGCTGATATTCTTGGTTCATTCTGTGTTGCCATGTCAGAATGCCTGAGGCTGGATGATACAGATTTGTTCCTAACAGCTCTGGGGTTTGGGTGGGGCTAGAACCAGGACAAAGTCAAGGACATGGCATCTGAAAAGATCTTCCTTACTGAAACATCCCATCTTGAAATGTGTTAAATAGATTTTCCTCTGGGTTAAAACTTTCCATCCTAGAAAGAGGCTTATTAAGACTCAGGAAGCTCTAAGTAGAGGCTCATTAAGATGCAGGCAGTCAACAACTCACAACTCCCAGGAAGTCCCTGAAACTGAGGAGGTACTCTGGCCATATGTCTTCCCTAATCATATAAGCAGTAAAGTCTAGGGAGAAGAGAAGATTCTTGAACCTGCCCAGCTCCCTGTAGTCATATTGAGAATTATCTCTATGGATACAACTTTTATAAGTTGTCATTCAGGCTGAGGTAGGCTTTTCCTTGATACCGTGACCTTCGAGTAATTCATAATCCTGTAAGTGACCCCTTATGCATACCCCTGAAAATAACCTCAGTGAACTCATTGGTTCGTAGAGTTGGACTTTGGCATAATCATTACTTTTGTCTGTTGCATGTTCTTCATCTGGTGTGAGTAGAGTTGTGTTCATCACCCCAGAAAATATTCTCACAGAATAGAACTTTAAGAACAGACTGGTCAGTGAGCTGAGAGAGGAGAGATAAAGAGACAGGAGATGCAGAGTTTTCTTTTTAAAGGCAATCTACTCCTGAGATGATGGTTTTAGTCTCCCCACCACAGTAGAACCATCATGATCTGATGGATGTTTTAGAGTCCCACCTCTGAATACCTCTGCCTTGTAGATTAACTTTGTAACACAGCAGCCCTCTCACAGTCAGCCACTGGGAATCTCTTCTGCGGTTGCTCAGTTCATTCCTGGGAGGTGACTGCCATTGTCCTCTTGGAAAAGATGACCAATGTGTGGGGAGTAAGAGATGATTGGGGGGAACAACACTGGCTAACACTGGCGAGTGGAGGCTCCGTGTAGCCCAACTCTGTACCAGGGAGGATCTGGCTTCATCCTATAACCACAATATTCTAAGCCCTCCCTTCCCTGCAATCCCATGGGCCTGATCCATCACAGTATTCTTCATCATCTAAGCCAGTGGAAATTGTTGGGGACAGGCATGTGTTAGGCTACATACTAGTTCCAAACACGCTCTGCCTCTATTCTGCTGCATCCCTTGCAGGTTAAAAGGCCAAGCCACAGACACAGCTGGATGGCTCTCGTGGTGGATTTTGGGTTGTCTAGGCTCCTTTTCCGTGTTACAGAAAGCTTGTCACATCTCTCACACGTTGTCAGCGAAGCCTCATTACTCTGAAATGTCACTTCACTTAGGAACATCATTATGCACGAACATATGCTCTAAATGACAGGAATTGCACAAAATTTGAAAAGATGTGATTTTTTTCTGGAGCTACATTTTAGCAGGGACGGAGTCAACATTTTGACATCCAGGAGAGACTTGGAAGTAGACAGGAGTATTGGGTGATCTTGTCACAGGTTTCAGGTGAGGATTTGGGGCTTAGCAAATAATTTGCCTCCTGAAAGATGGGCGACAGATCCATGTGATAGAAAAAGGAACATAGCACAGGAGTAGGGCTGAGATCCTCCAGGACTCGGGATCATGTCCAGCTGAGCTGAGAGTTTCTGCAAGTACCTGCATCATGTGGCTTGTCCGATGAGCTACCTCCCACCCCAAACACAAACAGAGCCCAGACCAGATTCTTCTACTTGGTTGAGGTACAGCTTTGAAACAACCGTGTTTGTTTGCATTTTAATTTCCAAGCCACTATTAAAAACACAGCTTAAATTATGAAGTTGCACTCATTAAAAAAAAAAGTGCTTCTTTTCATATGTAAAATTTATAGAGTCAATTAACAGTGATTTCATTTGTGATCTTAATCACCCAAACCAGCAAAGAAATGTAGGTCAGAGTCTGTATCTCCAGCTACTACTGACTGCAGCCCAAGCCTGCCAGAACCCAGCACCGCTCTGTGGAGAAAGGATAAATCAGCTTTCTCATTTGTATGTTTAATAGTTGCCATTAAGTACATTCTGGAAAGAGTTTGTGCACTTGCAGTTTGGCTGTTTAACACTTTTTTTTTCTTGAATTACACATTTTTGTTGAATGCGCTGAATAAAAGAAATGTGTGTTCTCTTTTCCTGGAGCCAACCTTGCTGAGCAGACAGTGACAGGACTGCTTCATTCATTAAACTAGGACTCAGAAAGCAATGGTTTTCTTTCCTGATGTAGTGTGGCTTGAATGAGACAGGTCCCATAGAGACTTGTGTATTTGAACACTTGATACCCAGTTGGTGGCGCTGTTCAGGAAGTTATAGAACCTTTGCCGTGTCAATCCATGCTGAAAGAGGGATGTTAGCATGGGTGGGTGGGCTTCAACGGTTTGTAGTCTTGTTCCAATTCAAGTTCACTCTCTGTGTTTTCTGTGTGTGGTTGAGATGTGGTCTCTCAGCCTCCTTCTCAGTTACATGCTGCTGAGCCTCCCCCACCATTATAGACTCTCCAGCCATCAGCCCAGATAAATTATTCTTTCTCTAGGTTGTTTTGGAAATGATAGTTGATCACAGCAACAAAAGTAACTGGTATAGAAATTGGTATCAGAAGTGGGGTGCAGCTGTGAGGATCCTGATTAAGTTTGACATGGGAGGTGTGCCTTTTAAACTTTAGACTATGATAAAAGTTGAATGTTGTAAGAATAGCTTCGTGGTCCAACGTATTAGGAGTCTGGAAGACAGTACCACTGCGAGTAATGTAGATAGTAGAATCCCAGCCCAAGAGTTTTCAGAGAACAAAGTCTCTATAGATGGGGTATAGGCCATTCATGCAATATTTTGGGAAAGAATCTGGCTATTTTCTGTCTTTGCCCTGAGAATTTATGTGAGGTGGAATTTTAAAATAAAGGACTAATTTGGTTGGCATAACATTGAGCCTGTGGAGTATTGATTTGCGGGCTTATATAGATTCACAATGAAAATGAGCAAATGTGGGGGAAAAACCCTACAAAATGTACAGTTTAGAGAGAAAAAAGAGCACGTGGAAACTTAATGTTACAGTCAAGGCATGGTCTGAAAGAGAGGCTGTAATGGTTAAGGAGATTAGGAGACACTTGTTGCTCTGCACTGGAACAAAAGGAAGGTTGACCTCCAAGCAAGACTCCCAACCAGCTAAGCGTCCAACCTGTGAAATAAAAAGGACGAAGGACTTTTCTGCTCCACGGAAACAACAAACAACAGATCCTCCTACTAATGCCTTGCAAGGCAGCCAGGGTGCAGCATAAGTTGGCAGCAGAGCTTCGTCAGGGTTGTCTATGTGGCTTTGGAGACACAAACACAATGGTGTGGGGATGTAGATTCTTCCTCTGTAGTCTCAGAGAGCCACTGAAGCCAAGAAAAATGTAGCAGCACTGGAGTCACCGCATGAGTCCCATTGAGTGTCACTGGGGAAGTGCAAATTACAGTGACATCTCCAAGACTTTGGAGGTGGCAGAGCTGTGAGAATAAGTGCCAAGAGCTGCAGCCACCTCAAGCACATTGTTGAGCTTCCAGCTTTTAAAGGAAGATGTGGACGTTTGCAGATTTCCAATGCTTTAGTTACTTCCTGTTCCTTTGATATACACCATGACCAAAAACAATTTTCAGAAGAGAGTTTATTTAACCCACAGCTCCAGTGGGGAGGGTCTATCATGGGAGGAGGAAGTCTGGCAACAAGCAACCAGAGAAGGACACTGAGAGATCATATCCAAGACTACATGCAGAGAGAGGAAGCCGGAAGTGGAATAAGGTTATCTACTCCAAGAGCCTGCCTCCAGTTATGTCACTTCCTCTGGCAAGGATCCCATTCCTTTCTTTACTCCATGGAGATCTTGAAGTACTCATCTGCACCTCTCCATAGGCTTCCAGCCTTGATGCTTTGCTTTACCGCAGCCCAGAATCAGGGGATCCATAACACCCCGGTTGGGTATCTCTGAGCCACGGGCCAAACTGGATTCTGCTTCTCTGAGATTAGTCCTGGATATTTTGTCATAGTCGCAGACAGATGACCAACACAAGTGGGCAGGAAACAGTGACTCATTCACGGTGTCTTATCAGTGGTTGCAGAGGACTCCAGCTGTCATATTTTGTCATATGCAATGTCAAGGCCAGACCGACAAGGAGAAAGAGCAATGAGGATAAGGGGGTAAGACTTGGTGCTAGATGCAGCGAAGGTCAGCACAGATATTGGGATCCTGTGGCACCATATTCAGAGGTCAGGATCGTAAGAACTCTCACAAGGTCTTGAGGCAGTTCCAATGTAAATGCTCATCTGCACCTCAGTGGCAGGCGCACCAGCCACCCTCTACACCACACATAAAAAGAAAACACTTTTCCCAAGAATTTAGGACACCTCTTCATTTCGGACTCCCATGAGTCTGACTTTCACTGCCTCAGCACTAGATAGAGGGGCATATTCAGAGCCCAGCCCTGACATTAGCCTAGAGGCATTTGTCTGTCACTACCATCAGACCAGATACTTTGGGAAAATCACACTTGGCTTGGAAAGGCACCACAACGGTAGAATCTCCAGCACTACTTCCTGATCACAGGTCACTGGTAACTCTCGACTCCAGTGTTTAGCTTGAGGGACTCAGAAAATACTCAAATTCCAACCAAGGCTACCGATGTGGGTCTGCACTTACATTGCTAGAGGAGACGCTGGTTCCCTGTAGTGTGTCTGTCGGGAGGGTGGTTACGGGAACAGATGTTTCTATGTCATCTGATGAGAGCTGCCAGCAGCCGCCTGGCATCATCCCTCACCAACAGAAGCATCACACTCACAAGGAAGCGCAGGAAGCAGCTGCTGACCTTCTTTGCCTTGTGAATATTCCCAGATAAGGGGAAAGAAGTGCCTGAAAATTCTGTTATCCCATAGATAAGTTCCAGTTTTTGAAAGCAGTCATGGCTCTGTGTCATGAAAATAGCGGTATTTGCCAGCCCTGGCAAAGAGCCATGCTTGATGGCAAAGACCTTGCATGGGCATGTCCTTGGAAGACGGCTTATACTGAGGTGGCATGTGACAAAATGGACAGACTGTAGGTTCGAATCCCAGCTCTGCTATCATCTCAAACCAATGACTTAACTTCACTGAAGTCTAATTCCCTCACTGATGAAGTAACCAAAAGGCTTTTGGAGGGTGTCATTTCCTTGTTGACGTGGTCAGTAGCTTCAGGGAATTAATGTGAGACTCAGAATGTCATGTTTGTAAAAAGTACTTCACATACCATAAACTCCCAGCAATTTTCAGACATCATCAAAGTGGCCCCTCACACTGCAAGCTTGTACCAAACAAAAAAATTCTGTGCTATGCCCTGAGCAATGGACCAAAGATAACAGTCGCCAGCTTGCATGGTGCATAAGAAGGCGCTCACATTACTGGCTCATTACAGTGTAAAATTGTTCTATAAGACGTTTGCATTTGGGCCATGAGAGGATTAAAGAATCTAGATGACCCTTTATATAATTTTACAAGCTGAAGTGGATTTTGATGGGAGAAGCTGCACTTCTAACTGTACTGAAACACAGTCTCAGAGAAAAAGACTTGGCTATGAGATTTTCACAAATATGGGGGTGGGGGGAGAAGAGAGAGGAGGTTCTTAGGGAAAAGAACTCATAGGCAAGCAACAACTAAGCCTCCTCCCAAACCCAAATCTATTTTCCCTTCTCACTCAGAGGCTGGCATTTCAGGGAGGCTTCAGAGATTCTCAGCCACTCTAGGCTGCTATTAACTAATCTTGTTTTTCCTGAATATTGCATGTTTTATGTAACAGATAGGGCCCAAGAAACTGAACAGAGCTTTGGACCCTCTGTGTGGTCAGGAAACGTGAATGTTTTATTATCTCTCTGAAAAAAAAAAAAAAAAAAAAAAAAAAGGTCCTAGAACACACTCCAAAACTTTTATTTGGAATGTCTGGGAGGCGATACAAGAGCAAGAGCAAGCCAAAATGAAACAAGGATTTGCAAACATTGAAGCCAAGCTTCAAATCAATGGATTCACAGTTTGGAAATAGCCCTGGCATGAGAGCCTGCCAGACAATGTGGCAAGCAGTCCTGGAAGTAAGAGAGTGCCACCAAATTATCCACACAATTTCCATACACAACGTCTGACATTCAAGGAAAGTCAACCAGGCCTACCTGATCCAAAGCCCACACTTACAAAAGCCAAAGGAGCAAAGGCCAAGAGCACAAACCAACATTAGAAACAGGACCCCCAAGATTCCAAGGCTGTGAGAGTGTGAAGCCATTTACTAAATGTGTTTAGGAAAAAAAGGGCTAAACTTACAATGAAAATACAGCAGTAAGAACTCTATAGATAGGGTGTTGAAGAAAATGCAGCTTAAGAGCAGTCAATGGAATAAGGTCAATAACAACACATCTTAATCTTTCTAAAGTTCACCTATTCATAAAAATCAATGATGAAAACTAATAGACATCAATACATTGTTCAACTGTGACACTTAATTAAGGACTCAAAGGACCTTGAGGAATACCTGTCCCAGGAAAGTAGATGAGCAAACACACACAAAAATGCAGCTCTTGTCTATGGAGTAGCTTGCTTTGCTCTTCAGCTCTGAGTCGTCTTTAAAATGAGTAGCACACCACCACCACCACCCTCACCCCAGTATCAGCTTGAACAGCAGAGTCAGGGCTTGTTTGAAAACTTTCTCACAGATCCCATTAGTGTTTGACATGTCAAATGGCTTCCTGTAGGTCATCCTCTTACCAGGCTTTCATGAAGCTCACTTTTCCCCCTCCCCAAAGACCACCTGATGAAAACAGAGATGGATAAATGCTTTAAGGCTTCAGCTGCCCATGACATTTTTTGATAGTTATAAACAACAGGCCAATGTAGAGAGTGAAAAGGGAATTAGAAGAAGGAGATACCCATGGTGTCTCTGAGAAACTTTGATATAGTCTGACCTGGAGGACCTGAAAAGGCAGAAGTAGGGTAGGCAGAATAGCTGTCACGTGTCGTTTGGGTTGAAGACATGCCTTCCCAAACCAAAAGCAAAGCCTCTGGGACAGACCAGGAATGTATTGGTCTAGCTGCTGAAGATTTCAACATTCAATAGGGAACCAGTGGACTTTGAGAGAAGATACAGCCAGGATATCACATAGCAAATGATACAGGTTTTACAAGACTAACCCAGAGAGGTCATTAAATATCCATGACAAAAGTAACAAGAATCACAACTACCTTGAGGATAGGGTGTCTCTTCATGTTGGGATTTTGTCTGCTTGGAGCTTACACGGACCTTGTGCATCCTGTCGCGATCAACTTGAGCTCCTATGTTGCTGAGGTGTCTGAAGAACAGTTTCCGTGTAGCTCTGCTCTTGCACACTTTCCACCTCCTCGATGATACCTGGGTCTAGGGAACAGAAGATGTAAGATAGATGCAATCAACGACTTAAATGGGGGCCTATTGCAATCAGCAAGTTGAAGAATGTAAAGTAAATAAAAACATGAATCAGGAAAAGAGAATAGAATCCCAGACACCTGCAGAGCTACGGAACTCATCAGCCTGAGTGCAATAGGAGTTCCCGATGGGACAATAAGAGAACAAGGGGCAAAGAAATATTGCATATATAACACTGGAAAATTTCCAACTGCTGTAAAACCAATGAAGGCACACATTGAAGAAGTTCAACTCAGATTCCAAGTGGGATATAATTAATCAGACTCATGCAGAAGTACATTTAATCAAATGGTTGAAAATGGAAGACAATCCTGAGAGCAGCAAGAACAAAGTAGGTCTCAGGCACAGGGGAAACCATGGTAATGTTAGTGGCTGATTTCTCATCAGAGACAAAATAACAAAGACAGTGGATGGCATAGTTACAGCACTAAAAACTAAAAGTCCCATATCCACAGAGAAATCAAGCTAGAACTGAGTTGAAAGTTTTCTCCATGCTAGCTGGCCTTCACAGTCCTGAAAGGGACAGTGCAGGCTGCTGGTGGATTAAAAACATCAGTAGTCTTCACTCAGCTGTGAACCCTACAAACTACGAAGTCAACCTGCTAGGCCAGTGGTGGTCACTTGTGCAATAGTGGCATTAATGTTATAGGGGTAACCAATTGCTCTCCCATTGGCTCTAAGACCTGATACCATAAACCAGGTATTAAAAAAAAAAAAAAGTTTTGCCAATGAAAATCATATGCGCTGGATGCGCTGGGGAGGATCTGGTCATACTGTTGTTTAGCTGAGTTGATGGAATCAAAGTATCTTTGTTTATGTTTACAATTATTGACCAATGCTGCTCTCATCCTTAATCAGAGAAGCCTCTATTCCCAGTGAATGGCAACAAATGCAGAAACCTGTGGTTGTACAAGATGCCAAAACTAAGTGACAGATGAGTGCTCAGGCTTAGATAAGACATTTATGACATCTTCTCTAAGTCTCAGGGAACGCTGCAGAAAAGGAGAAAATATAAGTTCTGGGAGAGAGAAGGGCTGTAGAATGCTAGTCATTCTCTTTAGCTGTGTGTCCACTTCACCCTGACCGTCTTCTGTAGATAAACAGTCCCAATCCATTGGCCACGCAGATGGTCCTATTTAAACTAAAAGGATCACAAAGGCAAAGACAAAAATTGTGAATTTGAAAAGAGAATTGTATGTAGGATTAATGTGGACAAGGATGGGAAGGAGATAAAGAGAGAGAAATCAGAATACAATGTGTATATATACACAGGGAGATATGAACTGATCAGATAACAAAATGGGGCAATGATTTCAAACTGTAGAGCACTCAAGAATACATGTAATAATTAACTATTAACTGTGTAGCAAAAGGAGGCAGGCATAGAAATTATGGAGTGGTTATGAATTATAAAAATATTAGAATAGGTCTGGAGAAATGACTCAGCTGTTAAGATCATTAACTGCTCTTACAGAGAACCCAGGTTTGAGTCGTAGCTCCCACAGAGTGGGTCACAATTATATATAACTCAAGTTAGAGGCTATCTGATGCCCTCTTCTGGCCTCTGTGGGCATCAGACATGATACAGCTATATCTGCATGCAAAACACCCACACAGACAAAATAAGGAAAAAAATTTATGTGTATATGTATATGTATATGATGTATGTGTATGTATATGTGTGTGTGTATATACATATGCTGAAAAAGAGTAAAATAGAATCACAGATCACTGTGATTTGTAATATTTCTGTTATCAATGGGGAATTCAAATTTAAAAATGACAGTGTTCAGGGACTGATGAGTCAGCTCAATGTCAACAGCCCTTCTAGAGGAATTGGGTTCCATTCCATGCGTCCACAATGAGTGATTCACAACCACCTGTTATTCCAGCCTCAAGTGATCCAACATCTTCTTCTGGCCTCTATGGTCACTGCACTCCAATGCATGACTCTCCATCCTCCCCACATACACACACACAGAGGTACATACATATACACATAAATAAAACTAAAAATGTACTTTAAAACCATGTTTATATTTCATGGATATGTACTAAGTACATTGATTAAAATACAAAGATTTTTAATAAAAGAAAATACAGATATCCACTGCTTGAAAGTGTGGTATCGGAGATACATGGAGGTCAATGCTAAAAGGTAAAAAATGAAAGTATATCAAATTACCAGTGAGAAGGAAGACCCTGCCCTTGATCACAAAGTGATGTGAACTCCTCACTGATGAGGCAAAATAGACTTTGAAGTATCCAGGATGGAATCTGAGGGCAGCTCCTCTGGGAAATGAAACAACTATCTCAAGAGAAACATCTGATAAATCTGAAAAGTCCAGTGCTTCATTGCCGTTAAAACCTTTTATCTGACTTGATGCAAACAGAGCTCCCTGCTTCTGATAAGAAGAGCTATGTGGTGACCACAGTGAATGCTTCTGTTGGAGACAGAACAACACAGAATGTTTATTCAATGTTGGGAGCCGGGCAAATCAGCCACATTTCTACTCGGAGAGTTCTAAACAGTGCAATAAGGCATGAAAAACTAATTGTGACCACAAGGTTGAGCAAGAACAATCAAAATGCTGTTCCTTGAAGTGATTACGTGCTTTCAGAAAGCACTAGGCTGTCTACAAGTGACTCTGGATAGCTAGTAAACAGAGTCATTGGAGATGGGGTCAAACTCAAAGCTCATTGTTGGTTCTCTATGCTACAAACAACTTTAAAATCATAAACACTTAAAGGACACCACTAAAAAGTAATGAAAAGACCTCAGAATTCCTATAAACAGCAAAATATGCAAACATTCTTCATAGAAAACTACAAAATACTGTTTGGAGACTTTGAACAAAGGACAAAAAAATGGATTAAAGGACACACTAGTCAAGCATCAGTTCTTTCCAAGTAGAACCAACCATTGAATTAATGCAATCTCAAGAAAACTACAAACGAGTTTAAAAACATAGAAACTGATTCTGAGATTTCTCTAAGTCTGCAAAGGGTGGATGTCAAATGAAAGTGTGGTCTTGGAGATTACATTGCCAGAAGTCAAGATTAACTGCAAAGGTACTGTGTTTAAGAGGATGGTTTGAAACAAGGACACACAAGGACACTGTGGATGAAAGTAAAGAAGATTCAGACAGCAGGTGGATGACTGATGGCCACGGTGTCCAAACAGCGTCTTCTCGGTAAATGGCTGAGTCAATTGGAGTTGCTGATGGACAAAGATAAATCTTGTCATTTCCACATCACATGCCAAGTTTATTTCCGGAGACATAAATCTCAATATGGAAGAAAGACAACTGAGGAGAGTGTCTCATGGCCCTGTAGCTGCACTCACCACACAGAAGAACACTGCATTGATATTTGCATTCAGACTTGAGCTCATTTGAGACCCCAGGGACCTTCACAAAGCATTGACTGGGAGGACATATTTATCATACACAAATAGCAAAGGCTTCCAAAGCAATGAGGACATAAAAATCCGTGACAGGGAATCCGAATAGACAATTTCACCTTAGATGTCCTAAACACCAAAAATCTATACAAGAGTGGGTGCCCATGTCAGTAACCAGTACATGTCTCCCAGAAGGATGAAGTTAAAGATTTGACAACACCAAGTGTTGGCAGGGATATGGAGTGATTGGAACACTCAAATTCTGCTGGCAGGGGAGTGAGATTTTTTTTACAGCTAGTTTGGAAAGCTGTTGGACAGCATTTAGGAAAGACATAACACACAGAAGGCAGAATCCAGCGAGTTCACTCTTAGATGTGAACTCAACAAAACAACATGCATGGATTCACCAAGATGTCTGTGGAATAATCGCATGGCCATAGAGATGGAAGTCCCAAACTGGAGACAGCGGCAGTGACTATCGAGATTAGAGTGCTTCAGCTAACTGTGATATAAGAACACAGTGGGATATTCCACAATGATTTATAAAAAGATAAGTTACCAGCATGCAGAACCACAGAAATGAATTCCCCACAACATCATGTCAAGCGCAGACAGAAAAATGTTACATACTATGCAAGCCAAAGTCTATCAGATTCAAAACAAGTAGCAGTGCAGCCATCAATAGCTTCACTTGCAGAGGACGGTGCAGGCAGAAGTCTTCCCTCCACTCCCTGCTCTACCTGGCCTGTATTGTTGGTTCATCCATCCCTGTAACATTTGCAGTCATGTGCCTTACAACAAGCTTCATTTATGCTGCCCAGCACATCAGGGTTAGCCATCCCTCCAGAGAGCACTTCTTGCTCCTAGCTCTGGCCAGTAGAACTATATCAATGTCAACCCAGCAAGGATACTGGGCAAGGTCCTTGCTGTACTTAAAAGGAGACTGTTTTGAGGTCACCTTGGTATGTAATAGGTTCTCCATTACCTTCCCTGCATTTTGCAAAACTGGCTCGTTGCATTCACACCATCCCTGGCTCTGTGTTCACAGTCACCTGCCGGTCAAGATCCCAAGAGTAGCCACTGCCAGGCTCTTCCAATGTGACAGCAACCTTGGAAGGGAAAGCATTTACTATCCTTGCTCAGTCGGTTGCTTCTGTTTTTGAAGAATGAGCTGTGAATTAGTCTCTGCTCTGCCTCTCCCTCTCCATCAGTCATTTTCTGAGATGAAATTAGAGTAACAATGAGCGAGCTAGAAATGGATCACAACTGTCTGGCATCTGCCTTCAACACAGCATCCAGAAGCCCTGGAGAACAGGTGCTCCCAGACATTCGCACCAGCCATCCCTAGGGGTTGTAGCTTGTGCCACTCAGGGTATTGACTCTGTACAGATAAGATTGAAGGGCAGTTTCTGGAGTAGGAAGTAGTCCATGGCTGGAGTCAGGAAACATATGGTATGGATTCCCTGAGAGAAACAGCAAAGTCAACTCCCTGCCACCAAGAGGAGTGCTCGACCCAATTGCTCATCACAGAATCAAGATCACCCAACAGCCCGGGCCCCACCACACCCTACCTACTTGCTCCCCTACCCTGGTATCAGGCAGCCCAGATCAGACCCAGATCTGGCTGAGATGTCTGCGTCCTAGAAAGACAGACCTGTCAGGGTGCTGCCCACATCCTGAGAGCTCCTCTCAGCCCAGTTGAAGAGATGCTAAATGTAGTCACGCCCAAATCCAGGAAGGTGTCCTTACTAATTCCCCGGGTGAATCCCTCTTGAGCTGCTGATGTCTGCATGGCACCTGTCCCATATGTAGAGACATCAACACAAAGATGGATGGCTGAAGGACACCTTCATACATGCAGTTCTTGGATAAGATAGCAGAAAACCTGTAGGTTCAGACATGTGAAGAGAGAGGGGCTCCTGGAGACTCCCATGGACCTAAGGAGACACTCTATGGAAGGAGGAACATTTGAGCTGTCAAAGGAATCAGCATGAGAATGGATTGTTGGGACAGACTGTATATGACACTGTAGAACAGGGAGAGGCTAGAGAGGGTGCAAATTAAACCCAGGTTCACCCATGCATGGAGCAGGAGTTGGAGATGGGGAATAAGATGGAGATTGTGGGACAGGATGATGTGTTCAGAGGAAGGGAGGGAAAAGGCATTGAGGTAAAGGGACAAACCAATATGGAGGCTGCTATGAAGGATGGAGTTTTTCATGCTTGTCAGCTGATACCTCACTGCCAAGGTGAAATAGTCTGAAGATGGGAGGAATTGAGTCCCAAAGATGGAGCCTTCGTTAGTGCAATTTATGCCCTGATAATGAAGGCCCAGGAATCTGTCTAACCCTTTCACAGTGCCAGAACACAGTGAGGAGGTGTGTTTGAAACAGGAAATCGCACTTACTAGACTCTAAGCCTGCCAGCAATTTGATCTTGCATCACCAGCCTCTAGCACCCAAAGAAATCATTTTGTGGCTCAGATACTCCAGTTTATCGTATTTTGCTGTGGCAATCAGAACAGACTAATTTGGGAGAATGATTAAGTATGGGTGTGGTGGGACAAGAGACACTCTGACATTTGTTGACGCTGCAACCCTATGCATGCTGGAGTCATCTTTGGGGACACAGTCAGGAGCAGGTGGAAATATGTTGCGGTCTCTCAGTGTCCCTTTAGCATACCCTCTGTGTTATATGGGACTCACAGGGTCACAGCAGTCTAGTGCATGCAGTTGGTCCTATTGCCTCTCATCAGGAGATAATAGTGTGTCCTCCTCAGACCATGTGTGTGTGTGTGGGGGGGGGGGCTTGGACAGACTAGCGGAGTTTGGTAACTGACCTTGAGGCAAATAGAGGGATGATCTATACACACACACACATACACACAGAGAGAGAGAGAGAGAGAGACTTAGACACAGTTACAGAGAGAGACACAGAGACAGAAAGACACAGAAAGACAGACACACACACACAAAGAAAGATACACACACATACTCAGAGACGGAAACAGAGACAGAGAAAGATAAAGGAGAGAGAGAGAGAGAGAGAGAGAGAGAGAGAGAGAGAGAGAGAGAGAGAGAGAGAGAGAGAAAGAGAAAGAGAAAGAGAAAGAGAAAGAGAAGAGAAGAGAAGAGAAGAGAAGAGAAGAGAAGAGAAGAGAAGAGAAGAGAAGAGAAGAGAAGAGAGGGTAAGATGGGAGGGGAGGGTACTACAGGAGGGGAGAGGGGAGGGGAGGAGAGAGGAGGGGAAAGGGGAGGAGAGAGGAGGGGAGAGGGGAGGAGAGAAGAGAAGGGGAGAGAAGAGAGGAGAGGGGAGGGGAGGGAGGGGAGGGGAGGGGAGGGGAGGGGAGGGGAGGGGAGGGGAGGGGAGGGGAGGGGAGGGGAGGGGAGGGGAGCCTGGGAGCTGGTCTGCTCCAAAATCAGTGCTGGAACAGGTTTTCAGAGACCATGTCACAGAGAGAGGCAACTCTGTCACTGACTGCAGTTGGTGAGCTCAGAAAACTGCTTAGCTCCCTCACTGGGCATCTGCTCTGAGGAGGAGACTGTCCTGTTGTTCTCCCGTCACAAATATGAAAGGTAGAGATTATTGTCATTTTCTGTAGACACCAACCAGGGAAGCATGTGCCTGAATGGGTATATTCCAAAGCCCATTATCCTATGTGATTTGTATAAATGTTATTACTGGTGCTAGTTTGGGGGCCCAAAGAGAGCATAGATAAAAGAAGACCCAAGGGAAGTATGGACAAAGCTTTTATTAAGACAGTTGTTTGAGCCAGACAGGAGATGGTCTGACTAAGGGCAAGTCGAGTAGTAGCTCTGGATACAGGAAAGAGGACAGCTGTCTAGGAAGGCTTCTTGTCCAGAAGTCCCCATCCTAGTCCTTGAAGCAATTGATAAAGAATATTGAGCCAACTCTGACTACCAGGGGAAGGCAGGTTCTAGGGAGGTTGAACTGACTGTTGTGTGTCTATGAGTTGGTGCCTTTAATTTCAGGACTCAGTGGATCAAGCATCAGCACTGTTTTCTCCTTGCTTGGTTTTTCAATGAAAGCCTTAAGCCAGGGATTTCCTTCGTAGGCTCCCTTGCATCACGTGACGGTTCTAGACCCCAGGTTGGGTCGTCTTCATCTCTCTCACTGAGCTCATGGTAAAGATCAAACTGCCCCCTTTCTTGTGTCCTGGAAATCAGCTCGTTGCAAAGAAGCCTCCTTGTCATCAGACCTAGATGAGAACTATGGTTGATCCTCATTTCTCCAGGACAAGGCCATAGGCATTCCAGAGACCCACTGCGTGCCTCAGGAGGAATGGCCTCTCTTGTTCAAATAAGACAATAAGCCACTAGCCACCAGTACTGGAAGCTCCCCTCCTCCAGAATCTGGAACCTTTGCCACTGTCAGCTAGCCCAACACAGAACTCTCCTGAGAACTGGGTCCTCTTGGTGAAGCATCTTGACCAATGATGCTCTATCATGTCTCTTTATCCCACCTTCCCACACCCCAGCCTTTCTGATTGTGCTTCTGTGTATACAATACAGCAAGAACCCTTTGGCCAGGTCTTGAAACATCCAAGCATTTTGGTCAGAACATTCTCCCCAGGCTACAGCCCCTACGTCACACCACCCAATTACAGCATCCCTTGCCTTCTATACAACTCTGAGCCTGGATCTTTCCCATAAGGTGTCTCCACATTCATGTTATGTAGAACACAATAAATCCCTCTGTAATTGGCAATGTCCTGTTGGGATGAATTCCATAAATATAAGCATATTAACCAATGAAGAGCAAACTTGTTTATTAACATGTATACCTTAAAGACAGGTGTGCATCTATAAAGCTGCTCAAAGATCAAGCTGTATGCAGTACCCTCTCCTGCTGAAAAAGAGAGAAACGGAGGCAAGAAAGTGATGGGGATGGAACCCGTAGGCAGACAGGGTGAGGCTTGCTCTGTGATTGATGCGGGTTCTTTCCCACAGGTGAACAAATTAGCCTTGCCTCCTGGGGCAGAGAGGGGGCATCTGCACCCTATGGATACAGAGTACCTTTGTAGGCAGGAATTCCACTTACAGAAAGCTAACTTTGCTACCAGAGGCTCCGCCTGGTTGGAAGTGCCTCAAGTTGTTTGTTCAGTTTTAGATGGGGCGGGCAGATTCAAGAGGACACTGAGATTAATTACTAGGAGTAAGGAGTTTATTAGGGGAGTTTTTAACACCCTGAATGTACAGGGAGAGGAGCAACAGAGTGGCAGGGGCTCTGAGGAGAATTTGGGTGCTAACACCAGAGATAGCACACTGGGATCTCTGAAGAGATCAGAGTCTCCATGGAGGAAGAAAGAGCCTCTTCTACCTTTTGAGGCTGAGGGGGGGTTCACAGCAGGAGCCTTCAGGCAGGTTCTCTAGCTCCCAGGCTAGAAGCACGGAGAGGGGTATTGAGCAGGGTGTGTGTGTGTGTGTGTGTGTGTGTGTGTGTGTGTGTGTGTGTGTGTGTGTGTTGCCTATAGCCAATACCCACTTCCGTGTTAATTCAGTTCTTGGGTGTGAAATTCTGATCCTGGGATGTCTGCTGGATTAAAAACCCACAGATATTGTTTCAGTAGGGCGTCTGTCAGAGGGGGAAGGCTGCTGTCACTATTGTGTTCCCTGTAAAGGCTGGATTCTACGTTCTTATACTGATCTGCTCAAAATAGCCCTCATGCCCTCAAAGGACTGAGTTTCAGGTTTCATCTCAGCCTGGAATATCCATTAGACCTTAGTGGCTACTGAATACTTCAAATAGCTGGAGAGACTGGGGGATTCTCTCTCTCTCTCTCTCTCTCTCTCTCTCTCTCTCTCTCTCTCTCTCTCTCTCTCTCTCTCTCTCTCTCTCTCTCCTACACCTTGTTTTCTCTTTGAGATAGGCTCACAGGGAACTCATGCTGACATTAAGTTCCTCACGTAGCCAAGGATGGTCTAAACCCCTATTAATGCCTTCTGACGTCTTGCCGCACAGGTGTACATACACCACCATACCGAGTTTCTGTGTTACTGAGAATTGAACCCAGTATGCATGTGTGCCTAGGCAAGTGCTCCACCAACTAAGCAACATCCTCAGCTCTCTATCTCCGTTTAATTACAGTGAATTTCCATTTAAATGGCCACAGATGGCTTGATGCTCTTTTGTGAGAAAGCACACATTTAGGGGAGAAAAAACGAGGTGCAGGGAGCTGAAGATCTCTGACCCAGGCTCACCAGGTGGGGCAGTACTTGGTTGGAATCCTCCCCAGGACTGCCCTATCTGCCCCATGGCGCTTCTTTTAGCTAGACTCAGTTACCTAGCACCATAAATTCACAGGCCCAGAGGGTAGCAGGAGCTGATGGTCCAAAGCCCCTTTTTCTTCACATCCCCACTCCATAGAGGTGGACAGCAGAGTGATGGACAGGGATGAGCAATGGACTCTGGTCTGGATTTCTTTGTTGTCTCTGTTCCCCATTGTGTCAAAACCCAACCTCTGGCCTCTTATTCTTCATCCCTCAAAGAAATGCAGATTTCCTTTTTAATCTTGTGGAGAATGGCTGGAGATAAGGACAATTTATGTCTCCAATACATTAGGAGAATAAAGCCCTGTAATTCAATGAGCTCTTTCACCAAGAGCTCCAAATGCACTGTCCATTGTCCAGACTGTAGCCACCTGGGGCTGGGTGACAGGTGGGAAGCCATTCTCTGTAGCAGACGCTGGCTGCACATTAAATGGGATTTGTGCATTAAGCTCGGGGTCACTGTGGAGGATACTGGGAGTATACTCAGCTGTCACAAGGGCCATAGCTTAGTCTTCGCCTAAGAGGGAGAGAAACTTTATTCCGTGACCAGGGATCATATTCATGTCTTACTCAGGCTGACCTGCAAGCTGGCCCTTGTGAAGATCCCTTACTTTCTCTGGCTCGGCTTTCTTACAGATTTACAGCAAAGTCCATCTCCTTTCTTAGTTTCTCGTTTCAGGAGAAAGTGAAATGGGGAAGAGGCAGAAACTTTGAAAACCATAGCTATAAAAACTCATCTCAGGTTGGGAAGCAGAGCTGGGCATGCTTCCTTTCAGCTCTTTGTTGCATAACAAGGGCTGTTCTTGAGATGACGTGAGAAAAGCAGGCTGGGACCAGCAAAGACCTGGCCAAGAATATAGGCCCACAGTCCACTTCTGAGAATAATCTGCTTGGTAGGGTTCATTTCTCCTGGAAGCCTGTGTCCTGCCCTGCTCCAGCACCCTGTTCCCATTGTACTAACAGCACCATGTGCCTCATGTCCTCTCCAGTGTCACATGTCCTGGTACTCCAGGCTCAGCACACATCTACCTAATAGACTGGACAATAGACAGTTCCAATCTATTGAAAAGAAAAGGGATAACAAAGAGTAGTTTGTCAACCTAAAAATGCATCTGGCCAGGACTATTGTTACAGGTGCAGATCTGAGCACTGGGGACACCCTCTGAAGTTTCTGAGTTCTTTTGTCCTAGGACAAAGAATTGTCCCAGGGACGTGTGTTAAGGGAGTGAAAGAGTTTCTTAAAGAAAGAAAGTTCTCCCGAGAGTGGGTGTGGGCTAGCACTGGGAAAGACATCTGCTGAGAAATGCTGGGCCAAGGGATAAGTAACCTTTATAGGTCATTTTTCATAGCACCTGTCTCTACCACATTTCCATATTAAGGGCTTCTCCTGAGCATGCTCTGTTTGCTTCATGGAGGTGAGCTTAGGCTTCTAGTCTTTTCTGCCAACTGGCTTCTATCATATGTCAATCTTGATGTCTGCCTTTAATCTCGCCATGCCTAGACTTCACTTCCTGTTGCCTTCCATCATCATTGTTGGTAAGGCTGTCACAAACCTTTCATGTGGCACAGAAGTAACCTGTCACATGTGGGTTACACCGTGCTCAACACCTACGGGGGTGTCCGTCACTGAGGTCAGGCCTGTTATTGATGGATGGATAGATAATTAGATGGGAGAAATAAAAGATAGGTAAGCCACAGGATGGAGACCTGAAAACAGGATGTTGAGAAGATCTGTGAAATGTCCCCTCAACACTATCCTGGGTGGGTCAGAGAAACTTACATGTATAGAGCTGCTGCTGATAGCTTCATCCAATCATTGAATGGGGCTCAGAAACTGTGCAGCTACTATTGAGAGCCAGCAGCCAAGCTCCAATTGCTGCAATAGCCTACCTCCTAGGATACGCAGAAGCCTACCTCCTGGGGTAGGCAGGATTAGAGCCCAAACTGCAGAGTCCACAGCATCCTGACCCTAAATATTTATTTATTGCATCTTCAAAATTAAAGTTTTATGGGTATCGTACATTTTATGTGACAGGTTATGTGTCCATAACATACCCATGTGTCCAGTTATGTGACACATACACAGCACTCAACGTGTCTGAAACTACAAAGACCCACAGGGCATTTTCCAACTTGACTTAAAACACAAGGCTGGGTTGAAAAGATAGTTCTAGTGGTTCATAGCATGTGCAGCTCTTCCAGAAGACTTGAGTTTGGCTCCCAGCACCTACATTGGGTGGCTCACAACCTCCTGTAACTCCAGCTCCAGGGGATCTGGTGCCTTCTTTTGGCCTCTGCACTCACTGCACATACAAAAATAACTACAATAATACAAACACATACCTACAACAATACAAATACATATGCAATAAATCTTAAAACACCAAGGCTAACAGCTCACCTCTAGCACTGTTGTCCCAGATATTTGTGTGCAACAGGGGTTCTTAGCGTCTCAACAACTTTCTCTCCCAATTGGGAAGCATAGTAAGTAGAATCCAGGCCAGCATCTTGATCCCAATCCTACCTTGAACTCTGAGTTTATACTAAAAGGCAAGTTGATGTCTACGTCTGAGAAACAATGATCTTCCAAACAGAATTGAAAACCCGGCGTGATCTCACAAGCAAGTCGAAGCTCCTCCATAAGTACTGTGTGAGGGCGGCTGCATCCCAGCTTCCTTCGTTGGCTAGCAAGCAAGATCCTCCCCAAAGGACAGAGCTAATGGGCGCGTCAGTACATCTTTCAGGAGATTCCCCATCCCAATGTGCCTTTGTTCCTTAGCAAACTGTCTGTCTTTGGCCACAAATGCTGAGCGATGGGATGCTGAATTATCTATTGCTCATGGTCAAGACATATTGGATATTTGATGGAGGAAATGTTCGGCTTTTAGGAAATTCAATTCCATTAAATGCAGCAAATATCCATAGAGCGCCCATAACTGCCCATCACGCTGATGGGCAGCCCTTTCTCAGGGATATTTTTCAGACCGGAAGCTTCATTAGTCAAGAAACAAGATTTCCAGGGGAAACTCTGGTCAAGCCAGTGGACATTAGCCGAACCTGTCTCTATATGTCCCTTCATCAGGGACAGTGGAGTGGGGGGAGATCAACATGAGACAGGGCCACTGTAATATGAGTGATGATCTCCTGGGAGAGATGACCATGAGACAGGGCTCAAGGAGAAGCCCAGTAAGGACTTCTATAGGCTGTCCCAGACAAAAGTAGGGGACATAAGAAAGATCTGCTCATTAAGCACAGGGACAGTATCTCAGATTTTACTTAGTAGCATTTGATCCTGGTTGAGCACATGGTGGACTCACTGAATATATACCCTGGTTGGTTCTAGTGAGAGAAGGATGTGCAGCCCCCAACAGGTGAAGGGGCAGAAGGAAGCTGTACCTTTGTGGAGAGCAATGTAGCTGTCAGTTCAGGGAAAAAGCAGATTTGAGGTCCAAAGATTTAAGTCTCAAGCATTTGGGCACTTAGTCCTGAGTTGGTGGCTATTGGGGAGGATTAGAAAGCCTGGCCTTGCTGGTTGAAGTGTCTTACTAGGGGATGGCTTTTAGGTTTTAAAAATTGTAGGCCATTTCCAAAATGCTCTTTCTGCCTCCTGCTTGTGGACTAGGTTGTGAACTCACAGCTGCTGCTCCAGTGGCCTGTCACCTGACTTGTTCTGTCACCATAGACTCTAGCCCTCTGGAATCCTAAGATAAATTAAACTCATGTTTTAAGTTTCTTTGGTCATGGTCTTTTATAATAGCATCAGAAAATGAATGAAAAAGGCACAAAAACCATTACTCCCTAGAATATATCTTACATTAGCGAATTCAGTGCCTCTCTTTTTCTCTTCCTATGTCTTTGTGTCTGTCTAGCTCTTTCTCTGTCTCTGTCTCTCTCTGTGTGTATGTATATCATCTCTCTGTATGTATTTGTGTGTGTGTGTGTGTGTAGTCTTTGCTAAGGCAGCTATAAGATGCTTTGCTAATCACCATAGCTTAGGTGGCTCAAATCCAAGTAATGTATTAAAAAATAAATGTATCACCCACCCCAACCCCTGATTCCTGAAGTCCTGAAACCAGAGGTATGAGATCCAGGTAACAGGACACAGGAGAGCTGGTTCTGGTTCCCCCAAGGCTTGGGAGCAGGGGTAGAAATGGGTGCTGCGCTTGTCTCCCAGTTTCTAGTGGGTGCGGAAGATCTTTGCTCTTCATGACTTTTGGGTGTACCATCCTGATTTTCCTTCTCTTACTCATGGTGGTTGCCCTGAGCATCTGCACCAACTAGGACTGGGGGAAAGGCAGCTGAGGACAGCAGTTGTATGAGTTCAGGACCTGGCCTATACCCTTATAACCTCATCTTAGCTCATCACATCTGTAAGGATCCTGTTTCCAAATAATTTATGGTTTGGGGAGCTGTGTGTTAGAACTTCAAAGTAGCATAAATTTGGGGGTCAACAGTCTTCTCTCTCTCTCTCTGTCTCTCTGTCTCTCTCTGTCTCTGTCTCTGTCTCTGTCTGTCTGTCTCTCTCTCTCTCTCTCTCTCTCTCTCTCTCTCTCTCTCTCTCTCTCTCTCTCTCTCTCTCTGTGTGTGTGTGTGTGTGTGTGTGGTGAGACTAAAGTCCTGGTTGTAGAGTAGATTCCCAGGCTGCAACCTCAGACAGATCACCTTAGTGAATTTGGGCACAATGGAAATGGATCAGGGTCTCTTCTCTATGTTGCAGTTGCCATGCACCAAGGTAAAGGTGCTTACTGCTATGGTCACTTAGTTAAGAGAAAAATTGCCCTCTGACCTGTCATAACATAGGCAAGAAGAGTGGCCAGGCCAATGGAGGGGAGGGTACAGGGATTCCTGCAATGGGAAAGATGGAGCAGAAAGTGGTTTGAGCAGGAGATTTATAGAAGTGAGAGTCTCAAAAGAATGGAAATTACTGATTCTATGCCAACACTTTGGGTCTGTTAATGATCACAAGCCATCGTGATAAGGCACTCCTTGTAGCTGGTAGAGGATGGGGGCTGGCTCAAGATAATCAGGTACTACTAGGGTGTCAGGCTTCTAAGGCACTGACTCGACAGGTTTCCTTCCAAGACAGAGTCTATAAGGTTCTACACTATTTGGCCATGGATGGGGACCAGGGAAGAGCAGAATCACAGTTAGGCTAGTCTGAACCCTTACTCCAAAGTATGGATGGCAAGTACTGAGGTCAACTCGGCATAAACAAGTGAAGAACCTCAACCCAAGCCAGTGTTGGTCCAGGAGAATCTCCTTAGTCCAAGAGGAGGCAACACCCACAGCATCCTGTCCTCTATCAGGGAAGGCACAGAAAATAGCAGGAGAGTCAAGGAAACCTCCGGTGTGATAGTTGTTGACCTTTGAACTCTGTATTGACTATATTAGAGCCAAGTTTACTCAAGAACAAGCAAGACATGTAAATCTCTCTTTGGCTGAGCTTCTCGTATCCCACCACTCAGCTTTCTCTGTTCACTGCAAAAGGGGCAAAGGTGCACTCCAAGTATTCAGAAGGATGAACTGTGAGAGTTTGTCTGGCACAGTTGAGTGACAGGCTGCACACTTTGACCTCACTGCCCCTGGCTGATGATGGGTTTGCATAGTTGGAGCAGCTGGATTAGGAAAGAGCAAATGCATATCTGGGAGGCTGATGGGCAGGAAGTGCCCATGTCAGATGGAGAGAGCTGTCTGTTAGGAACTCAACTCAAGTAGCACAGGCTAGCACCACACACCCAGATTCAAGCTTATGGAAGAATCATAAGCTGCCTCAGAACACCTCTGGGTTTACAGCTGGTGCTGGCTAGCAAACCACTGTGGCATGGGCATGGCATGGCTGGCATGTGCCTTCCATCACACTGGGGACTTTATTTTCAGGGAACAGGGCTTGGACTGAAGTCTATTATGTTGGAAAAGGAAGGACATCTCCAAGGTGGAAGACAAGTGGGTGGGTGCAGAAAACACCAGAAATAAGACACAATGGGCCACTGAGAATGAGGTTTTCATGATGGGAGACATTTTATCACCCGTTCAGTAGGCTTGTGGATATGTGTGTGAGATACTGAGGTAAGGATCCACGAGGACTCAACTCAACGTCTCCAGACTAGAGCATGCCTGTGAGAGAGAAGATGCTGGCTGACTGGGCTTCTTGCATAGTATCTTAGGATACACAGACATCTCTATAGCTTGGTGGAATTCTCCATCACTGCCAACACCTCAGACAGAGAAGCGGCTCAGATGACCTCAGCGCGCTGCCTTTCACCGCAGAAAATACATTTTTGATGTGCAGTGGCAGTTAAAATAAGTGAGATCCCAGGCGGAGAAGGCAGCCGATTGCTTTTGTCTTCGGGAATGGTCTAGTGAGTAATTTCCTGTGGGTCACGTTGGGTGCTTCTATACCATCCATTAGGGAGGACGTGACTGTCCCTTCTGTCCATTAATCCAGAACTCCCGAACCTGAGTCATCACTCAGACCCTGGGGTCAGAGTTGACATCATTGATCCAACTGTCTGGAAAATCGCATGATGACAGAGATCTCTTTAATGATCCACCAGGAAGAAAATCATTCAGCCCACCTTACGGTACTCACTCCCTCAAGGCTCGACACCCCACCCCCCTTAGCCCCACTGTTGATCAATATTAAACTAGGTTCATAAGCGCATGCTTAATGACTTCTGGCCACTGTAGAGAAAAACTAGACACTGTGCATGCAGGCTGCTGTTCTGGGCACTGTGCATGCAGGCTGCTGTTCTGGGCACTGTGCATGCAGGCTGTTGTTCTGAGCACTGTGCATGCAGGCTGCTTTTGCAGGCATTTGCTGTCATTTCCAGCTCCGACTCCTGGAGCTCTCTTCTCACTGCTTTGTGTCTTGAAATCGGTAGGATTTACGGGAAGGAATTCAAATTGAGGTGTAGGCGAATCAAAAGTTTAAAGCTCAAATCAATGAAGTTGTCTCAAACTTAATTGCCTCTTGGTTATCTAACACTTCCTCTTCTCGGGCAGGCTACAGGGAGAGATCACCCGACAAGTCCCAGCCCACTGTGCAGATGAGTGATGGCAGAGATAGAGTACAGGAAGTAAGGGCAGAGGGCAGGCTGCCTATGGCCTCATTCAGGGAACGAAATGGTGAGTTAGACAGACAGAACAGAGGAGGGTCATGCAGACATACAGATAAAGACTTGCCCTTCCGAGTTCTTCCTACCGTGCCTGGTTGTCTCTGCCTAGCCTGGGGCTGGTTTCAGTTATTCCATGCACAGTAGGTCTTTACCAGTTAATATTCTTGTTCAAACAAAATACCCAACAAAAGCAGCTTAGGGACCTGCAGCATGGATCTGTAGTCCACATCTCAGCCCACAGCTCTGCCTGCCTCCTGGGAGGCTTGCTCCCGCCCTGGCCAACCAGACAGAAGCCTAGCATAACTGTCCTCTGAGAGACTCCACCCAGCAGCTGACTGAAACAGATGGAGAGACTCACAGTCTAACATTGGGCAGAACTTGGGAACTCTTATAGAAGAATTGTGGGAAAGATTGAGGGTCCCAAAGGGGTTAGGAAACTTCGCAGAAAGACCAGCAGAGCCAACGAGTCCCCTCTGGGGGCTCTCAGAGACTAAGCCATCAAGCAAAGATCACTCACAGGCTGAGGCCCTTGGCACATATGTAGCAGATGTACAGTTCAGTCTTCATGTGGGTTTTCCGAACAACTGGAGCAGAGGCTATCCCTAAAGCTGTAGCCTATCTTTGGAATCCATTCCCCTGACTGGGCTTCCTTGTCTGGCCTCAGTGGGAGAAGATGTGCCTATTCCCAGTAGAGACTTGATGCAGGGGGATACCCAGAGAGAGCCTCCACCCTCTCAGAGTAGAAGGGGAGGAGGCAGGCATTGCAGGAGAGGGGACCAGGAGGGGGGTGCCGGTGATTGGCATTTTAAACAAACAAACAAACAAACAAAAGCAACTTAAGAAAGGGTGTGAGCATTTTGGTTTAGAGATTCAGGGCTTGGAATTCATCATGGCAAAGATGTCTTGGTGTCCGGAGCACGAGTCAGCTGGATACGTGGTATCCCCAGTCAGGCAGCAGAGAGCAAGTGAATGTTGGTGTTCGACCATCTTTCTTCCTTTTGATTAGTCTGGGACTCGAGTTCATGGAATGATATCACCTCCATCCCACACAGTTGCTCCCATGTCATGTGAGTCAACCTCATCCTGATAAGCCCTCACAGACATACCCAGAGATTTGCTTCCAGGACACATCTCAGCAAGATCCCAGTCAAGACTGATGATCACATGTTCGTTGCATTGAGACTGAAAGGGAGTATGGAGCTTCTTCAGTCTTTGGGGCACTCTGAGCAGGGCATCAGTGATGGTCTTCTTGAGACCTTGTGGAGGAGGAGGGATCTCTGAGGGGGCATGCCAGTGGTGAACGTTTCTGAGATCTTGTGGAGGAAAGGGGGGAATTATTCACGCTAATGTTGTAGCATGAGAAGTTCTGTTTCCTTGGGCAGGGCAGGTAGCTAACTTAGGGTCAGGATTCCTGGGTCCACAGCCATTCCTTGTGTATCCCAGGATGCTGTTGGCCTCTTGATCCTCCCACTGGGATTACAGGCATGCACTACCACGCCTGGTTCATGTGGGTCAAAGTTTCCATGTATACTGAGCCCAACAGTCCACCGAGTGCCATGCATCCTCAGACCCCCTCTTCATAACTTGACTGGCCTGTCACTGTACATGCTAGACAAACAGCCCAACTGTCCTGTTCCCTACATTGACACAAAGATCTAGTGTCAGTGTTCTTACCATTGAACTGACACCCTGGAATTCTATTTCTTGGACAGTTTTTAATTCTTTCTCACTTTTAATCTTAAGTGTGTGTGTGTGTGTGTGTGTGTGTGTGTTGAAGAGTGAGAGAGGGAGAGGGAGAGGGAGAGGGAGAGGGAGAGGGAGAGGGAGAGGGAGAGGGAGAGGGAGAGGGCGAGGGAGAGGGAGAGGGAGAGGGAGAGGGAGAGGGAGAGGGAGAGGGAGAGGGAGAGGGAGAGGGAGAGGGAGAGGGAGAGGGCGAGGGAGAGGGAGAGGGAGAGGGAGAGGGAGAGGGAGAGGGAGAGGGAGAGGGAGAGGGAGAGGGAGAGGGAGAGGGAGAGGGAGAGGGAGAGGGAGAGGGAGAGGGAGAGGGAGAGGGAGAGAGAGAGAGAATATATGCCATAGCATGTATGCAAGTATGCGGATGTCAGAAAAGGATCTCAGATCTCAGCCCTCTCTTTCCACTTTAAGACAGGGTCTCTGGTCTAGGCTGAGTGGCCATGTGTTTCCAGAAATTCTCTTATGTTTGCTTCCTATCTTGCTGTAGGAATGCAATTACAGACATACACTACCACGCCTACCACACTGCATCCAGTTGTATGTGTGTCACGGAGATCCAAACTGTGGTCCTCATGCTTATCTGGCAACTGCTTTCCCAGCTAAGCTGTCTCCCAAGACCTCAGCATTGAATGACTGCAACAGCCAAGGGTTTGGTTGGAGACAGTGAGCTGCCCTTCTCCTTGACTCAGACATCCTCATGAGCATCATCTACAACAGAGATGCAACTCTGTTGGGGGTGATCAGGTGCACCCCAGGCAGGCCCAGTCTGTTGGCATTCACTTTACTTCCGGATGCCTTTCCCAAGACTTGCACCCAATCCCTGCCTCAGCAGACACAATCCACTGAATATCTACACCTTTCCTTAAGGGCTTTTCTGGGACATCCATGGGAGATGCCAAAGCCACACTGAGCTGTCATCCTCTCCTGTGCAGTTACCAAAGACTCATCTTTGCTCCCATAGGGGCTTCACACGTGATTAACTCTTGGACCTATCCTCCCTCATCAAGGTAAGCTCCTTGCTGAGGAAACAGCAAGTCTGTTTCCCTCAGGGTTGTTTTCTTCAGGCTGCCTTGTTACATTTTACATAAAAACAAGTTAGATAATAGCACTCGGAAACAAAAGAGTGGTGACCTCTGCTTATCTTATTTGGGGATTTTTTTTTCCTGAGTGTGGCCTGGTATAAGATCAGGAGAGTGACTGTGTCTGACAGGCCTTCATCAAGGTAGAAATCTTGTTCCTATCTTAGGGGGACTTGAAGGCAGAGAGGAAATCTGAGGAGCAGAAAGACAGTTTGGAATGAAAAGGCCATATTTCCACCACCCCCAGCCCATCAGTCACTTGAATATTTCTAAAGCATTTTTTTTTCTGTTGTGTCTCTAAGGCTGGCCTCAAATTTATGTAACTAAGAGTGACCTCAAGCTCCTGATTCTCCTGCCTCCACCACCTTAGCGCTGGGATTACAGGTAGGCATCACTACACCCAGTTTATGCAGTGTTGGGGATCAAATTCATCAGGCAAGTTCAGCAAGCACCTCACCAACTGAGCTATATCCCTAGCCCCACTTTCTGGATTGGTTGTTGGTCTTGGCTCCAGATTTTCAGAAATGGCAAATATGTGTCGGATATCACGAATTAAAAGAGATTTCTCGGGTAAGTGTGTGACTTGGTGGCTGCATTTAAAATTTCATTACCCAAAATGAACTTTCTGTGTTTATGACTGTCTATAAATGCCATGAGTATCTTTGTGTGGTAACACCCAATTTTTATCCACATAAAAGTCCTACCATATAGAAAAGAAGACATCTTTCAAAACTAAATGTAATATGTCTAGAAATAAGGACAGAATGATGCCCATGGGCTTATGATGCCCATGCCCTTTGTTTGGTTATGGCTTTGTGGCACACACTGCCATGTGATCAAAGACCATGGTCTTGTGATGACTATGGCCTTGTGACGCTCTTGACCTTATGATGTGCAGAACCCCACGATGCCCAGAAACATGAGCTAGCCAAGCTCTCAGACAGCAGCTCAAGCCAAGAGACATTTCAACATCGCATAGCCCCTCTTCCACCTGATTCCAGCCACTGCAGTGACCATAACAGTGACTCCAGACACTATGATATTCCTCATTCAGTTTTTCCCTCTGCTTTGCTCCTGTGTATATTGGGATGGTTCTCTTTAGTCCCGTGCTTCTGAGAATCCCTCTGAAGTTCACTGCTTATCATGGGCTACTCTTCCTGGATTGAATTCTCCTGCAAAGATCTGCTATGGTTTCTTTATATCCCCTTACTTGATATACCAGTAAGCCATCAGCTGTCTAGGGCTGTTGTGAAGAGGGCTGCCACAAATCTCTTGTGCATGGCTCAAGAGCACATGTGCACACACTCCTGTTGAATGTTTTCCCAGGAATGTAATTACTGGACACACAGGGATCTGTATTGGGAGAGTTAATTAAACACCTAAAGGACTTCATTTGGATACCATATCCTCTCCTTAACTCTAGTTGTGAGCCTCACATCCTCCACCAACCAGAACTCGAATACATCTTCTCTTTCAGCCACTGCAGCAAGACCAGAGATTTTCGTACCATTGATAATATTGGCTATTATTACTAACCCCCAAAAGTAGTAATCAGAGATAATCACAGTAGAGCAGTGGGGCCCTGCTGATCCCATCTATTCAGATGACTGAAGCAGAGTTCCTGCCTAGGACACAGCACAAGTTCAAGGTGAGCCTGGACAACTTAGTGCAATTTTATTTCAAAATTTAAACAAACAAACAAAAAAAAAATAGAAAGAGGCTGGGGATGTTCAATTAAACTTCACATGAATAAGACCCTGAATTCAATTTCCATCATCACCAATGATCTTCACCAAAACCATCACCATCACCAGCACCATCACCAACACCACCATTATCACCATCATTATAACCATTACCATCACCATCACCGCCATCACCAGCATCACCAGTATCCTCACCATCAATTTTATGGTTGCAATTGTAGTGTTGAGGAAGTGCACCAAAACCAGAGAATATTTTTAAATGCCTCATGACTTGTCATCTCACAACCAGAAATTAAAAAGCAATCAAACCTGTTTTCTGTATATTTTTCCTGATGCTATAAAATTGATAGACATAATGGTCTTTTTAATTTTTTTCAGGCCCTGCCTTGTTTTATTAGAAGATTTCAATTTACATAATGAGAACTAATGAGAAATAAAAGTCGTCAAAATAAAAACACAAAATTAAACTCAGTGGAAACGCTTAAACTGGCTAGAACTGTGCAGAAGGGGGAGTTCGCCAGCAGCGTCACGAATCAGGAGGGGGCTACATCTGGAAATCCTTCTTGATGTCAACTTGAACAGCAAATCCTAACGGTACATAATCAGGAATTCCAAATGTGCCAATCATCTTGACAGCTACTCACCATCCAGTGCTTGGGTGTGTGGTGTTTTCAGTGTCCTTGTCCCCAATGTAGCATACAGTATTTGAGGCTTTAACTGCCTTAGAACCTGAGTATTTGTTGCAAGGAATCTGCTACAGTTTATCTATTTCCTAATAAAGCTTAAAATCAAGCATAAAAAAATTATACTGATACTAGAAAGCTTAACTGTCCGCTCTAAGGGAGCTTGCTATTAAAAGCACTGTGATGCCCACAGCCAATCCCCTAAAAAAAATCCCCTTAGTCCCACGGAAGCCACATTGTGTCAGAAATCAGGAAGGGAGTCCAGGAAAAGACACGGATAAGACAGCAGAAAACAGTGCCAGTAATACAGGTTATTAAACAAACATTACAAACACACTGTGTACAGAAAGAAAAAAAAAAAACATGAACTGAATTAAAAACGGAAGCTGCGCCGACTAATAATTACCCTCAGCACGTTGGCAGGCTGCGAGGCGAAAATAAATCAGAGAGGTTACAATTATTTTAATTTTACACACTCGCTGTAAAAGGTTGACCGCTGGACTTTTATAAGCACCGTCTCAAATTGTACCTGTGGGGTCTGAATGAGAAATGTCCCACATAGGTTTCTGGGTTTACATTGGGTCCTCAGCTGGTGGGCTGTTTGGGAAGGCTGTGGAACTTTTAAGACTTGCAGCCTTGCTGGAGGAGGCGGGTCACTGGCTTGGCCCTGACATTTCCTAACTGTGGCCCTGCTTGTTTCCTCCCTTCCTGACTACACAGGCAATGTGAACAGCAGCACTTTCTTGTCCATGGTGAGTCTGTATCTCACTGAATGGTAAGCCAAAGGACAAAACCAAGCAAAAAGCCCCTTCTTCTTTTAAATGGCTTATCAGGTTCCCCCACCCCCCTTTTTCCCCCACAGCAAAGAGACAAGTAACTAAACATATCAAACAGAATGATCATTTAAGGACAAATATAACAAGACATGTGTAAAGTGTGTGTGCCATGAGCTACCCCCAAGAGCGAAATCTGGAAGCGCCTTAGTAAATGAAGAAATCCCACATTCATTGTCAGAAACAGTCACCATCCTCAATGTTCTGTTGACACTTTTTCTTCTATGATCTTGATGTTTAGACTAATGTGGTCTCATTAACTGTGGAGCGATTGATCCTCCCAGCCAATCACAGAGCAAACAGCTTACCCGGCATGCCCCACTCGCAGGCAAGGCTTCATGGGAGCGCCTGCCACAGTCTTCTCTTTCATCCCAGGAAACGGGAATCGTCTGTAGTAAGCATCCCAGACTGGAAATAGCTGTTCCACCCAGAGCTGCCGGAAGGTATTGAATGATCAGGTGAACCACGATTACCGGACTCATACTGCCTTTGAGGGACGTTCAGGCTCCTTCCTGCTCAAGCTCCTCCCATCTTGTTTCCCCTCCTCTTGGGGGAAGGTCTGCAAAGTGCTCTGTTGACTCAACAGTACTCACAGAACTGATCAGTTGACCTGGGTTTGCGTGCATAGTAACGAAGTCTACAGTGCAAAGCTAAGACATGAGTTATCCCCTAGTTAATTTATAGGTTCAGTAGAGTATTTATCAAAATTGAGACTTTTTCTTTTAGAAAGCAAGAAAATGAAGGTCTAGAGATGTATCTTGATGGCAGAGTACATATCTACGTGTGTAAAACACTGGGTTCAAACCCCAGCAACACAGTGGGTGGGAGGAAGGAGGGTGGGGGGGGGAGGTAACCCATGTGGGTCGCGACCCCTTGGTATTAGATATTATGCATGACAGATATTTATATTATGATTCATCACACTAGCAAAATTACAGTTATGGATTAACAACAAAACACTTATGGTTGGGGGTCACCACACGAGAAACTGTATTAGAGGGTCACAGCATTAGGAAAATTAAGAACCTCTGCTCCCAAATTTATAGAAATTCAAATGACAAAGAATAGACCAAACAACTGTTAAAAAGAATAAATTAAAGGTTTGTGAGGAAAATATTTAAAGCAACACGGAGAAAATTTTTGTGCATTTAGGTATCTTTTCCCAAGACACAAAAGTTTAGCTTGTAAGACTGTTAAACAGGTGGACTTCATAACAACGAAACATATTTGTTCCCCAGAAAATCCTGACAACAGAGTGAAGAAGACAAACCGCAAGCAGAGAATGCATCTATGAGTAATTTGTAATAGGGGACATGAATCTTAATAGGTTATTAAAATAAAACTAAAGATTTTCACCTCCGTAATAATAACAAGGAATCAAGCCAGTGCCCCGGTTGACACTTCACCCCTACATGGAAGCATTCAGAGTGCTGAAAGCTGTTACACAGGCTGCCTGAGGAGAAAGGCAGTCACACTCACAGTCTCACCCAGCTATGAACCCTGAGAGCCCCAATGCTGACCCGCCTATGAGAAAGCTGGTGCCATCACAGCACACAGTTTATGAGCATAACCAATGGCTTTTACGGGATTGAAGGCCCACCCCTTGAGATGTAACTCACACCAAACATTACGGAAGTGGCCAAGAATTTGAGACTAGGAAGATCCTAGGCCGAGTGGAAAACGTAACACTATTATTGTCCTGAAGGAACATAGCAATAAAACAACCTCTAATGGCATCCTGTGTAGCAATAGATATCAGTACGCTTGCTGTTCAACCCTCATCAGAGAAGCTATCTACAGTACGTGGAAATTAAGCTCAAAGACCTGCAACTGAACAATAGGTGGGGAATAAGAGATTTTGGAGCACTCAGGCCAAAAAGAGAGATCAAACACCCACCCTTCCCCTTAAAGATCAGGGAGCGACACGGAAGAGAAGGTGGAAATATTCTAAGAGCCTGAGGTGGTGGATGGCTCCATAGAATCAGAGTCTTCCTGGCACATGGCTGTGTACATATGAACTCACAGGGACTGCGACAGCATGGGCAAGACCTGCCCAAGTTCAAGCCAGACAGAATCCTGGCATGGAGAAGCAGAAGGGGATACACAAAATCCCACCCAATATATTATATATATTGTATATATCGTATATATCATATATATCAAAATATGTTGTATTAAACACTCAAAATATAAAAATATAATAATAAACACAATAACAACAATTTATAATAACAGTACACAATAGTTTACAGTTAAGTAAAATAGCCTAGATCCATGTAAAGGAGAGACACTTCACCATAGCAGATAAGTATATGTTCTAACTCAGCCTTAGAAGGGACTTTCGATCAAGTTATTGCCCAGATCATACTGTCCCGTGGGCATGTCTGTAGGGAGCGTTGTCTTTACTGTTAACTGATGTAGGAGGGCCTGGCCCATGATGAGGGATGTGAGGATGGATGAAGAGGCTAAATAGTGGGTAGGCATGGTCATGTTCCACTGTATATCAACATGAAAATTGTCAAAAATAAAGGACAACATTTTAAAAGAATACATTGGAAACTTTACCCTGCATGAAGTTCAGAAGTAAACACCAAACAGACTCTTTGGAGCTACTAAACATTTTGTGTGTGATATACAGTGTGACTATGTGATATTCAGGGGGAGACAGATTTTTTTTTCTACCGAATCTTAGAAAGCACAGATGTCAAGGTAAAAGTGATAGAGCAAGTGTGCCCTAAATTAGATTCTATTTCAGAAAAGACACCAGGCTAAGGATGTAGAGACGTAACAAGAAAAAGACATCCAGGAGACAAAAGCCCGGTGGTAAAAAAAAATATCTCTGTAAACATGCGAGATGCTTCTGCAGAGGCCTTTGGATTTCTTTGTGAGAAAATTAAGTAGAAATGCTGGAGCCGCCTGTGGAAAGCCATTCAAGTATGGACAAGCTTAACGGGCAAGCGGTCTGCAAAAGACACTGTGAGAACTACTTTGTTGTCAATTTGACACAAACTAGGGTCTTGTGGGAAAAGGTAACCTTGGCTGAGGAACATTTCTATCACACTGACCTGTAGGCAGGCATATGTGAGGGCACAGTCCATCATGACTGATGCCAGCCCAGAGAAGCTAATCGTGAGTGCTATAAGAAGTTAAGGCAAGCAAGCTACGAGAGCAGGTCAGTACGGAGCATTTCTCTACAGCCTCTGCTTCCGTTCCTGCCTCCAGCTTCTTGCCTTGAGCTCCTGCCCCGACTTCCCTTCCTGATGAGCTCTGAACTGCGAGAGATGAAATCAAGCTTTATCCAATCCAAGTTGCTTTGTGCCCTGGTGGTTATTTTAGCACTAGAAAGCAAGTAAAGCTACCAAACTATGTAGAAATAAGACACCTTGGGGCAGCTCAGACGCTCTCCACACAGATGTCCAGACACAGAAGCCCACAGTTTGGTCATCACTGGGGATGTTATGTTTACAAAGACCCCCCACTCCTTCCCTTTAAGCTCACAGAGAGATGCAGAAGAGGAAATGGAACTATTTTAAGAGCCAGGGGGTGGCGGGTGACTCCATAGCAACCTTCATCCTTGGTTTGTCCCCTGAAGTGTCCCCTTGGAGTGGGCACAAGCTGGGGGGGGGGGGTCTCTTCTGACTACAGCTATAGACTGCTTAACTAGCTGAGTGCATTTCATGAAGTTCCCAGTGCAACTGCTATATACCCTGAGCTGGATATCTGTAGAGTAACAGATATCTCTGCAACCCGTGATTTATATACTAAGTGAAATGCTCTCTAATATGATTAACAGCCGTATCGCTGCTCCCACAAATGGAGAAGCAGAGGGCCTAAGAAGTTACTTGACAGCCCACTTCGCAGAACAAGGAAGAGGCAGGGGTGTGGAGACCAAGGTCTTCCCAAGAAGTGTGCTTTTGCTTTCGGTGTTATGAGTGGGAAGTCCAAACGTATTTGAAAATAGGAGAATCGGGGACCATGAACCCCTTGTGCTCTCTCAGTACTCACAAGACAAATCAGCAGCCAAGCCTGGGTTTTTGTTGTTTTCCCAAGCCTGAGGTTTGGTTGTGCCTCCACCCACCCACCTAGCAACCCCATCCTGTGTGGTTATTTTTGAAGCCAAATTCTACAGAGAACATGATTTCATCTTAAAGGACATAATTCAGAAACATAAATTCTTTCTTTGAATAGACCCCCTTGTGGATTAATTCATAATGTTCAAGCTCCATTCAGAGACTTCAACCATTGGTTTTTATGATCATCAAACACACTGTGGTGTCTGCTTTTCCTGAGTTTTCTTAAGTGCCTCTAACAACCTATATGTTTGTCCCCCTGTGCTCAAGACCACAGGCAGCTGTGCCTGGGGACTGGTCTGCCTGTCTGTCTGTCTGTCTGGGCTCTTGGTTCCCTTAATTGCTTTGTCTCACAACTTTATTCTTCCTCCTCTCATAGATTTTTCTAGAGACTCATTCTAAGATTCTATTTTTCCCCAAGGAATTTTGTTTGTTTGTTTGTTTGTTTGTTTGACGATCTCTCTCTCTCTCTCTCTCTCTCTCTCTCTCTCTCTCTCTCTCTCTCTCTCTCTCACACACACACACACACACACACACACACACACACACACACCTGCACAGCATCTTCAGGTGCTAGGATCTCTGGGTACCTACCTCGATTTGGCTGACTGCATTGCCGTGGTATGATTTAGGTTATTCCCATGCCCTGTGTGTATATGTATATGTATATGTATATGTATATTTCCTAGAAATATTCTGTTGTTTTTGTTTTTGCTCTGTCGGGATGGAAGCATCTCGTAGCTACCATATTACATCTCTACAGTAAGTTGTCCTGTGTCTGCAAGACTCTAATTTTGTGCCAACAACTAATAGTACTTATTGTCTACAACCACTGGCCCTGAGACTTGAAACAGTATGATATTCAGATTTTGTAATTTCTCATTTTATAAAGAGAAACTTCTGCCCGAGACAGCTTGTTACTTTGAGGTAAATTCAGATGCAGGAAGACAGGAACATAGATAGCCTCCTGATACAAGATTCTAGTTAAATGCATCCCTTGCCTGCCATCCTCCACAGTTGGTCGATGAGATCTGTACAGTGATACTGCCGACTCACCGATTTAAATGTCTCATGTTCCCCAATGCCTGGTGCTTCAAGTCCATATTGATCTCTGGGTTATTTTCTGAGGAAGCTTCTCCAACCTCTAGTACCTTTTGCTGCTTCCACTGTTAGCTCTGAAGAGAAATTCTGGGCTCTAAAGCATCCCCTGTCCTGGACTTTCCAAGGCCAGCCTCTTCAAGGCTGTGCTTCCATTTGGTGGGAAGTGGTGTTTCAACTCCTAAATCCAAGCTCTGCCTGTGCTCAAAATCCCAAGATTTTGAGAAAGGAAGAAGGTGAAGCGCGCACTCGTGCACAGAGACCAAAGTCACCTGTGTAACTAGTTATCAAGGTTAACATCAATTAGCCGGAGCATCCCGGCAGGGGACAGAAAAGCTGATGATCTTAGGAAAAAGGGAGAAAGAAAGAGAGGGAGAAGGGGGGAAGAAAAGAAGGAAGGGAGGGAGGGAGAGAAGGAGGGAGGAAGGGAGGGAGGGAGGAGAAGGGAAAACAGGAAGGAAGGAAGAGGAATAGGCAAGGAGGGAAAATGGGAGGAAAATAAAATAAAGAAGAAGGGACAGGGGGAGGAAGGAAAGGAATTAGAGAAGAAAGGAGAAAGGGCAGGCAGGCAGGCAGTGGGTCATGTTTTATGGACTGAGACATATAATTGATTGAACTTTTCTCATCTACTGGCCAATAAGTTAATAAACACCATTTTTAAAGGAAAGAAATACTGGCAAATCCATAGAGAAAGTAGGTCAGTGGCTTGCCGTGGCTGCTGGAATGGAGAGTGACTGCTAATGAGGTAGGGTTTTTATGGACTGATGAAAATCTCCTGGAATTAGGCTTTGGAGCTGTGGTTGCCTGTGAGTGCATGTGGTCTTTATAAGGTAAACTTTATGGCATGGAAACATCTTCTTGGTCTAACAAAAGCAGTAAGAATTAGTCCCCCTACCTCTCGGATGCAGACCTGAGACTTGACAAATGAATTTAGGTCTATGGTCATATTGAGGACTGTAGGCATCTGGGAGTCTGTGGCTAAGGCTTAGAGAAAGTAGCTTTGGAAGGTGGCACCTGACCTTCTACTTGGTTGTAGGAAGCAGTGCTTATGAGCTACAGAGAAATGAAAAAAATAAATATGTTAGGCTTTGTTTAACACATGAGAAATCAAATCAGATCTATAGCACTATTACATCCATACTTTAGTACGTTTGTATCTGTGCACAAGGATGCCATTCACATCAATCTAACTGCACACATTGAGCACATCAGTGCAGATGTTGAATGAAGAGACAAGGATAAAGGTGAGGCTCCCTCGTGGTCATTAAGAAGGGGTGGTCCTAAGTTGTAGTGCTGACCATGGTAACAAGCCAGCTATGTGAACAGTGGGTTGGGGAGACCTGTCTTATAGGGGTTCATCACTGGGAATAGACTCCTTGACCACAGCAAGCCTTATAAAAGGAAACACTGAACAGGGGCAGGCTTACAGATCAGACGTTTAGTCCATTGTCATCATGGCAGAAGCATGGAAGCACAGGTAGACATGGTACTGGAAGAGAAACTGTCACACTGGGCATGGCTTGACATGGCTTGAGCTTCTGAAACCTCAAAGCCTGTCCCTCCCCATACACTTCCTCCAACAAAGCCACATCTATTCCAGCAAGGCCATACTTCCTAATAGTGCCACTCCCTATGGTCCTATGGAGGCCATTTTTATTCAAATCACCGCAAGCCTCACCATAGCAAAAAGATGGAGAACTTCAATTTACCTCCAACCTGGATGCTATCAGTCCCCCAGAGCATCAGATGTGAAAGTACATTCACTGAGAAGTGAGATCAAAAGCTTCTTTTCCCTGTGGCTGTCTCGCTATCCTTTTCATAAGGGGCCTAGAGCCCCTTCCTTGCATTCTTATCTCTCAGCCTGTAAATAGCCCTAATTCTCTGAACTCTTGTCTTTCTTCTCTTCTGAGAATAAGTTCTGCGTTCTGGGCAAATCACCCACTTGTGCTTCTGTCGTCTATTGTTCTCTTCCTGCTGACATCTAAACAAGGTCTACACACAGACTCCCAGGAGCCAGGCTGGCAGATGGAGCCAGAGCTGGAGGAGGCGCTGTGTCATCGGCAGTGGTAGCCATGAGGACTTGCTCCATTCTTGAGGGTCATGCCCTGCTCCTGGCAGCTCCTCTTCAATGCTCCTGGGACTGAGAAAAGCCACCCTTTCTTTTCCTCCCCTGGTTCTAGGAATGACAGTTTCTCTCAGGCACTCTTCATTATCCATCCCTACCTTCTCTTCTTGCTCCTTTGGCCTCAAAGTTCCTATGTAGCTAAGTCCTTGTGTTAAGTTCTACCTATTGAAACTAGTGTAATTTCTTTCTTTAGTTGAGCCTGACTGTTAGAGCAGATAGCACAGGGAGATAGCACATCCCAGAAAACTGGCCCTGGAGATGGAATTCTGGGCTTGATTTGGTCCCATCCTTTGCCTTTAATGTGACAGTGAACTCAAATGCACTGGGCTGATCACGGTGTGGAACTGGAGGGTAAGAGGCAGTCATTGAATGGTGCAAGGGACCAGATGATTGTTTCCTGAGCACCATAGTGTAGCATTGGGAAGATGGCTACATCATGGGCTGGGGTAAGAGAGTACTCAACTTGAAACTATTTAAGTTCAGTTCCAGTGATGTTCAAGGCTCAAGGGGATCCCAGAGCTCCCTCAACGTCATGTTCTTTCCTTTGATGGCAGAAGGATCTCAATAGGCAGAGCCAAGGTGCATCAGAACAGATTTCAGTTGCCAGTACAATTTAGCAAGTCCGCACAGCCTTGACTGCCTTCCGTGAGGGAGAGCTGACTGAGAAAATGCCGAGCATTGAGACTCAAATAGGGTGCATCTGCAAGTAATGTTGAAAACTTCCCTTAAAATTAATTTATTTTTATTTACATGTACTTAATGTGTGCTCCTGTGGAAATACATACCTGGTATGTGTTCAGTTCCCCACAGAGGACAGAAGAGACCTGAAGGGAACTGGAGTTACAGACAGTTTTGTGCTGCCCGATGTGGGTGACCCTGAGTCCTCTGCAAAAGCAGCCCATGCCCTTGTCCACCAAATCATCTCTTTAGCCCCTAACAACGGGGCTCTTAAAGCTCCAGTTCTCTCTGTAGATTCCTTACCAGCAGAAGTCCCTCAGAGAAGTTCAGCTAACTGGTCCTTGTTCGACAACATTGCAATCTGTTCCCCTGAGACAGCTGGCTTGCAAAAGGGTGTCAAATCTCGCCAAAATGGTCCTCCTCACCCCACTGCCTATTGGAGAATCTGTGGTTCCACCCTACAGCGGGAAGTGTTTCAAGTCTGGCCTGAGAGAGCATAGCATATGGTGTAGGAAAAAAAATAAAAAAATAAAAAATAAACCATGAGATTTTGCTAATTTTCACCAGCAGAAATGTGAGGAATATCTGTGGAAATGAGCTTGAAGGGTGTCAGACCAAGAGGATTGAAGACAAATTGAGATCAACCAAGTTTCTGGGTTGCAGTGCCCCCGTCAGAGATTCCAAACTGATGTGTAGCTCAAGAAGATGGAAGAGTTTCCAAGTATTTTTTTTTTGATTGATTGAGCAATTAGTTGGTTGAGCCCACCAGTGACTTAGATCCATTTGAGATGCCAAGTGTCTCCTGGTGTATCACAGGACATGAATACAGTGGGGATGGGCAGATAGCTCAATCAGTAAGATGCTTGGCATGAACACATGTGGACCCGAGGGTGATCCCCAGCACCCATGTGAAACAGCCGGGCATAGTTATGGGTGTCTATGACTCTAGCTTTGGGGAGGTGAGGATAGAGAGATTCCTGAAGCTTGGAAAGAAGCTTGTCTGCACTGTGGACAGCCATAGTGGGAGATACCTGTCACCAACCTCTGACCTAGACACACACACACACACCACACACAGACAGGCTCACACACACATATACACATAGGCATTCACACACATACACAGGTTCACACACATACACATGTACACACACAGGCATTCACACACACACACTCACACAGGCACTCACACGCTCAACATACACAGGCATTCATACACACATATACACACAGGTATTCACACATTCATACACACACAGGCATTCATAGAAATAATATACATATATATGTATATATGTATATATATATATATATATATATATATACATAGTTATGTGTGTATACACACACACACAAATGGGCATTCACACACACATATACACACAGGCACTCACACGCACATACACACACAGGCATTCATACACACATATATACACACAGGTATTCACACATTCATACACACACAGGCATTCATAGAAATAATATGCATATACATATATATGTGTATATATATATATATATACATAGTTATGTGTGTATCACACACACACAAACGGGCATTCACACACACATATACACACAGGCACTCACACACACATACACACACAGGCATTCATACACACACATATACACACAGGCACTCACATGCACATACACACACAGGCATTCATACACACACAAAAATGGGCATTCACACACACATATACACACAGGCACTCACACACACATACACACACACACACAAACGGGAATTCACATATACATACATATACACACAGGCATTCACACACACATACACACAGGCATGCACACACTCATACACACACACATACATAAACATGTATCCCCACAAAACATTCAAACACACACACATATGTATGCATGTACCCCACCTTGAAATCATAAAAATAAAAAAAAGTGTTTCAAGGCTTGCAAAGCAGCTAGTGGGAGAGGCTTTCCCACGGTGCAGCTTTCCTTGCTGGTGAAGGGACACAGCAAGATTCCCATAAACAGCACTTCTCCTTCCTGACTCCACAGCTGCAATTTGATTTATAAAAATTCAATTTACACAGAACTTCCAAGAGAGACATTTGTTGTGGAAAGTGGGGTATTTGACATTTGGTCCCGAGATCGATACGTCTGGGGACTGTTTGGAGTTGAGGACAAATGGCAGTGTTCCGGCTCACCATGGGCACAGGTGGGCCACGTGCCGAGCCAGCCGAATGGCGGGCGGGCAGTGAGTGGTTTCCCATTACACACCATTGGGTCAGTGGCAAGCCATAAATCCGTGCGGGGCCAGCACCTAGCCAGACAGTTTCAGGAAGTCTATAAAGCGTGTATTTACAGAACTGTGCCAAATTGTTATGGGGATTTAAAAAAAAATCAATCGTCTGATCTATCTACTCTTGTAGAGAGCCTGCCTCATAGGAAATGACCAATGACTACTGTCCAAAATAATGATGATGAAGATAATAAGACTATCGTGCGTCACTGTCGGCAGCTGTGATCTTCAAACACAGACTGGACTATCTCCATCTGTGTTTGGGAGTATTGGCTCCGGCTCCTCTGGACTTTAGGTGTGTAATTTCAGATGTGTCTCTTTATTCACAGACTCAACGGAATATAGATTTTCATGAGTCCTGAGGAGACGCTTGAAGGCACATATTTGACCCTTTCCTCCTCTGTCCAATCATAGAAAGAAAAATGTTAGCCAGATAATATTGAAGTGTGTGAAAGCTATGAAGTCTAAATGGATGAAAATTGAGTAATTATCTTTTGGAAAATTTTGCAAAATGAATCATCTGTTCATCACTTCAGAGGCATAAATGTGTGAAGGAGAGTTTATGCCCCAGCAAACCAGACCTGGATGGAAGCAAGAAATCAGACAGGGGTCTCTTCAGATGCAGAACATTGCTCCTGAGAGACCCCCAACACACAACAGCAGCTGTAGAGCCAGGCATGCACCTTTCTTTGGGGATTGTGATGAAACACCTTCTGTCAAAAAGAAAGGGACACTCCAGAGCATTAAGGAGGCACAGGGCTGACCACATGCACCAATGATGCTATCAATAGAATATGGAATTCTGGAGTAGAGGAAGCCTATTCTAGTGTGCTGCCCAGTCCTGGCCTGTGTCAACATCACTGGGCTTTGTATAAAGCTCTGATAATACCCTACAGCTGTGCACTCATTGCACTGTGTATCATAGTTCCCATGGGTCAGCAGGTAGGGTACCAATTCAGTCCAGATATGGGCCAGTGGAAGCTGGCCTGGGAAGTATCCAGTTTCACTTTCATGAAACAGCTCTCCATGTAATGGTGATCCCCAACGATAAAATTATTTCATTGCTACTTCAAAACTGTAATGCTGCTACAATTAGGAATGGTAATCTACCTATTGAAATGCAGTCCCCAAAGGGGTCACTACCCACAGGTTGAGAAACTCTACCCTAGCACCTCACAGAGCTATAGTCATCTTTAGAGTGCTCACTTTCCATGGCTTCTTCTTCTGAGACAACAAGAGGGGCAAGAGATCCTCACCAGAGCCATTTCCCAACTGGAGCCCTGGCCTCACCTCTACCACCGCTCCCCCATAGACTGTGGAGGAAACTACTTATTCGAACACTGTGGGTCCATCTAGCTACTTTTCCTTATCAAAGCAAGAGAAGAAGAAGGCTGGCACAAGTCATCTCTGTCTTACCTGTCCTGAAGAACTGTACCTACCTAATGAAACAGACAGAAACAAGAATGGATCCTCCACCAGGAGAGCTCAACCCAGCAGGACTAGCTGCAAGCCACAGCTGCCCAAAGGCAGAATGATGTCGCAGAGATAGCCACAGTCACAGCACAGAGGTGCTAGACTCAGATGTGTATACAATGTATTTTGGTTTTGGTTTTGTTTTGATTTTTGAGGCAGGGTTTCTCTGTGTAGCCCTGGCTGTCCTGGAACTCACTCTGTAGACCAGATACAATGTATTTTGATCACTCTCATCCACGTTTTAAATGTGTGGTCTCACCAATAGCTATACCACAGGTAAGATGCCTGCACTCCTGTAAATATTCCCTCACTCCTGGTCCTGCCAGATACCCTAGTGAACCACATTGGGTGACTAAAAGAAAGGCAAAAGTGTACGAAAGACTGGTTGGGAAGAGAAACGGAATGAGTGGGAGGGGACAGGGTGGGTGACAAGGGAGAATACGATCAACATACATTATACACATGTATGAACATGTTACATTGAGACTCGCTACCATACATAATTAATACATGCTGATAAAAGCATTAAAAAGTCACAGTGAATCCCTAATGCGGTAACTCTACACAAAGACAATGAAATAGACTGAGCCGAGTGTGGGATTCGCTGGGAACGGTTGGTAACTGGGAAGGGATGGGAGGGAAGAGGAAGACAAGGATAAATCTTGCTCCTCAACTTGTGATCTGCTCACAGAATACAGCAAAGAGGAATGGCTTCTCTGTCTTGTCCCATGAGCCTCAGATCCCAACATGACTCTAGGAAAGCAGGTGAGCCTACCATTTACCTCCTATCTGTTTCTAGTCTGGGTGTCTCATTCAAACAATAACTGCTTATACTTAAGTCTTATAGCATCAAGGGCCCAGACGTGGTGGCACTGGGAATGGTAAGCTTGCCTAATAGTGTGTTCTGAAAAAGCAGGTTGTCAGCTGGAGTCTGTAGATGACAAGAGGGGACTCTGCAAGGACACTTAAGACTAATCTTTCTTCTGACTCTAGAGCCTGGGTATGAAGCCTCACTGTGCCCAAAATAATCAGTGTAGAGTTACCAGGAAAGGCAGTGGCCTATCCCAGGCCACCAAGCATTGAGTCCAAGATCAGGTTGCTCAAAGGGCAAGATGGAGACCCAGCCGCTGCAGAACAACATAGTGTTGAGAACACCCCCCGCTTCCCTCACTCTGCTTCCCAGCCTGCATGGTGTGAGACCACTGAGCAGCACCCCTGTATGGCCTCTAGCTCCATCTTTTTGCTGGTCTTCTAAAGGGGACTTAAAACAATTAATAAGCTGATTCAACTGTGTCTTCGCCTCCTCTCACAGGCAAACAATATGTGGTTCATCCTCCTAGCTCCCAGGGAGACCGCACCCCAGTAGTAGTAGGGCCTGCCAACCCCCGCCCCCATTCCAGCTATGAGATATCGAGGCCTCCCTCTCCACATGGGCCTTACCCTCTCCCCAAACTCTGAAAGCACATGGTCCTCTCCTGACACTGCGGCTGTAGAGTTTTGCTTTTGTTTTTATTTTCACTTTACATATATATATTTTTGGTCAAATTGTCCCTCCAACTTTCAATAATGAGTCAGAAAAGATAAATATGAAAGGCTTCAGGTTAATTCTAAGGAGCTTAATTACTCTTCCTCTCCCCACCCCCACCCCCACTTGGGATACATTCTTTCCAAAATGAGTCTCTCTATCTTCCTTTTGTTAGGGCAGCCCCCCCCAACCCCCCAACACACGTATGGCAAAAGTTTATTTTGGGCTTGGGGAATGAATTTGTAATTAAAATACTTGCTGTCACAATCACATGCATTTGCATAATAGGGACTCTTCATTAGAGCAGAGAATAAAATCAGTCTGATAATCAAATCAGTTCATCTGCTATTTATTTAAGGATGTTGCCAACCATGGAGGCTGGGCATGTGGGCAGAAGGGACAGGTGGGGAGGCCTGGGGACCTGTCCTCTGGGCCTGCTGCCAACGGATGTACGCAGGAAGAATCTGGCCTTCTTGACTGCTGAGAGGGAAAGTTCTGACAGGCTCTCCCCTAGGCCCGCGAGGCACAGCATGCACTCCAACTCCTTAGCATTTTCATGCAGGGGTATTCATTCTGAACATAAAACGGCTCTCTTCAAGTCAGAATTCCTCAGCATCCCAGGAGCAAGAGAACTGTCGAGAGAAGAGCCATGCAGCAGATGTGTAACCACCACCAACATCCAGACCATACTCACACACAAGGGAGCATGCACACATTTCACAGTGCGTGCTCGCGCGCACGCGCGCGCACACACACACACACACATGCACAAATGTGCACACTATACTCACAGCACATATCACAACCACCCATGTGTTACATGTAAACACATACACATGTACACCCCTTCTGCCTACACATAACATGAGAATGGGCATGAATGCACATCGTCAATGTGACACATGTATAGAAACACATACATATGAGTGCACACGTTGTGACAGAAAGGGAGCCATCAGGCTCCCTGCTGTGGCACTCAGCTTCCCCTGAGATCCTGTCCAGTCTTTCCACCTGTGGTTGCTCATCTGCATTGTCCACTCTACTGGATTTGGAGTCACCTAGAAGACACTCCTCTATGTGTATCAGTGAGAGTATTTTCAGAGAAGTTTAACAGAACAGAAGATGGAGTGGCATTTTTTGAAGGGCTGGAGTCCCTGACTAGGGTTTCTTTTGTTTGTTCATTTGGATGGATAGATAGATAGATAGATAGATAGATAGATAGATAGATAGATAGATAGATAGATAGATAATATAGATAATATATTATATATTACATATATTGTATCTATTAAATATATTTCTATTTAAATATTTATACAAAGCAATTTGAGCACCAGCCTATATTATTCTGCTTTCTGACTGCAGATGCAACATGGACAATCACCCCATACTCCAATTGCCAGGACTTTTCCTACCATCAAACCACGAGATTAAATAAGTCCTTGCTCACTTAACTTGCTCTTTGGCAGATCATTTGGCTGCAGCCATCAGAAAAGTAACTCCTTTGTCACCCTTGGGAGTTGCTTCCTGCTTGTTTAACACAGAAAGCCGGACTGGAGGACCGGGAGCCCTGGTACTGAAGTGGGGTTAGGTTGGCACTACTTGGGATGCCTTCAATCCTGCTTCTTACACTTAGGTCCTCTGTGCAGGCTGGGCCTGTGGCTCTGTAGATTTTTATGACATGTAAAATCTTCTTAGATTTTTAAAACTAGGGTTTTGTTTTCTTAACAGTTTCTTACCTGTATACATTGTATTATGACATGTTCCTCCCCATTACATTCTGCTATCTCTGTCCCATACCTTCTGACACTTTTCTTCCAGCTAGCTCAACTTTACCTTCATGTCGTGTGTGTGTGTGTGTGTGTGTGTGTGCATGAGCACTTGAGTGAGTGTGTCCACACACAGGAATGCACACATGTTACCTGTCTGGTCTTACACACACATACATACTTTTTACAGATATAAAAAGACATCTGCACATTGTGTCTTTATAAACATACACAAATATACAGTTTTAGGTTTTCCACCATTTTTGCCCAAATAAATCTCCCTAAATAAACTTTTCAGCATCTGAACTTTCTGAGCTCAGTGATGCCTTGTCAAATTCCTTCCTGTCCTGACCAGCGTTTAGGGCACTTCCTCTAATGATGACAAATGCTGCATCCACAGAGTGCCTGCACACAGTGTGCATATAGACTGCAGAGTCTATGTGCCTCGGTACTTCACTGGTTGTCCAATGCGAATGTTCTCTTATCAAAAAAGCCTCACTTTGGTTTTGTTTTCACTTTTTTTTTTAAATAAGACTTCAAAGGACCTTAGTGCAAAAAAAAAAATACAGAATTCATTAATTTCCTGATGAGCTTGGGACTCCAATGGAGTCTGAGAAGCAGCACAGCAGCCAGTGGCCCGGTGAGTGGGGGAAGGGCTCTACCTAAGCCCCTCTGAAATGCAACTGTGGGGTTCAGACCTTCAGGTTCTGGTGACATTATTGCTGATGTCATGATCACCACCCTCAGCTACAAGCCACAATCCGAACTATAAAATACATTTCTCCCTTAATAACATCCCTGTGGTCCCTACTCTGTCTGTAGTAGGAAGGCATGCAGATGTGGTGTGCCCAACTCATCTGTGCCTCAGAGTCTGTTCCCACTGATCTGAGGAGAGCACTGACTAAATGCCTTCTCTAAGCTCTGGGTTTGAGGGAACTGGAGGTAAAAGATGTAAAGTCCCACAGGCCCCAACTCTTGAACTCAGGTTCTGGGTTCTAAGATCCTCTTGGAGGACAGATGGGAGGCCCAATCTCTGGTAACTTCTTTCTGAGAAATGGCTGACATATGGGGAGCACCAGTGCTCACAAGTGACACCTGCAGGCCCTGTGGTCACACAGATGGAAAGTGGGCAAGGCACACAAGAAGGATGAGGCTTAGCCCTCTTCCGACAGCCTGAGATGGGTCCCAGTGTGTTCAGGACAAGGTCCAGAAGAACTTGAAGAGCGCTTCCCAGCTCTCTCCCACCACGGCCTCTGGATGCTCCCTGGCATCTCCGTGCAGCTCCTTTCCACCACAGCTTCTAGGTACCCAGCTTCAAGACATGAGCCTCTCCCCTTCTGCGGTTTGTGTCCACATGACAACCCTTCTGTGGTTTGTGTCTACATGACAAGACCGCATGTACAGTGTCAGGGTCACAGCACCTTCAAAGCAAGAAGTCCATATGGCTGACTCCAAACAGTGAGGTAGCAGACACCTGGAGTGCTGGAACCATGGGGATAAAATCCATAGAAGGTCAAGAGGAGACTTCTCCCTCATCTGAGAGAAAAGTCTAGAAATTAAGTATGTGTAGCATATTTAAGGCTCTATCTCAGGATTTCTGTTGCTGTGAAGAGACACCATGGCCACAGCAACTCTATAATAAAGGAAAGAATTCAATTGGAGCTGGCTTATAGTTCAGGGGTTTAGTCTGTTATCATCATCGTGGCAGGAAGCATGGTGGGTTATAGACAGGCAGACATGGTACTGGAGAAGAAGCTGAGAGTTCTATGTCTAGATCTGCAGGCATTAGGAAGACTGTGAGTCACTAGCCCTGACTATAACTTCTGTGACCTCAAAGCCCACTCCCTAGTGACATACTTCCTCCAGCAAACACACAGTTACTCTAACAAGGCCACACCTTTTTATTCAAACCACTTCTTTTATTCAAACAGGCTCCTTCCTAGAGAATGAATGTAAAATGTCCTTTCCCTTCTCTGGGTAGCCCAGGAGTCTAGACCAAAGGACAGCTCCCTGAGGAGCCATTGCCCAACCACTTCTGAGGGCCTCATGTGTCTTCACCTGGAGATCAGACAAAGCCAAGTGAGATCTGGTGCAGGAAGGGCTCTGCCTTCAGGTCTTTCCAGCCCTGGGGTGAAACCTCATGAATGACCCCCTAGTTGTACCAAATGGCCATTCATAAAGTTCAACAGGATGTCCCGGTCTCCCTAATCACATCCCCAGAATGGCCTCTTTGAAGCTGCCAGATCACCTGGCAACCCCCTCTGAGGAAAAGCCACTTCTACAACAGCTCTAGATAAAATCCCTTGTAAGTCAACTGAGAAAGTGGCTAGGGGTTTGAGAAGACAAGGCCTTCATCATGGTCATGTGTGAACATAGAGTCTTCTAAGACAGCGGTTCTGCCCAGAGCCTAGATGACATTGCATGGCTCCCAGAGTTCACATTCTGTAGTTGTCACCTCCCAGACTCCATTTGTCCTGTGATGGGCAGTCATAATGTCCTCTACTCTGACAAGGTCTGTTAACGGCATGGTGAGTCCACCCCATGCTCAACACAGTGCTCTCCCTAATTCCCACTGTTGTCTCTTCTAATAGGGCTTTTAGCTAGTCCTCAAGCCTAACTCCTTTTTGTCCTCCTCTGACTAGGCCAACATGGCGGTTGATGTTTCTAAACCCCACTCCAGCTCTGTGGGAACATCTGCCCTCTCTCTTCTGAAAATTGACAAGAGTACTCACTGCCAAGACTCTGTACTAGACTCTGCCTTATTCAACACCGTCAGTGCTGCACAGGGCCTGGCAGTGGGGATCTTCTAGAACTGTCCACACATGCCATCTCTATGTGTGACTCAGTCCCTAGCTGTAGGCACCGCATCATGATTAGCTGTTGAGACCCGGGCTCTCTCAGGAAGGACAGTTGCCTCAGAGTTCAGATGCCCCAGGGCCAGATCTGTCACTGTTCCCACCACACACAGAGCCACTTGCCCTTCCAGGATGGATCGATCCATCACAGAGCCATCCTGGAATCTTGGTGACGTCATGCGTGATCTCATCTCATCTGAACCTCCACCCAGGCCAGCAAATGACCTCTGAAGCCGGACTGTGAAGGCCTTCTGGAAGATACTGGAGCCCAGGGAACATGTTCCTGGTTCCCCCAGGAGCCCAGGAGACACAAAGCTATAAGCAATGAGAACAGTCACACAACCACTGGAAGAACAAACAGTGAGTTGGGATGACATACCAGACCTCCAAGACCAGGAGAGGTCACGGGAGAGGGAGGGACAGTTAGTGACACAAAGGAGGACAATGTTGGTCTTATTGCAGATGGCAGGCTTCGCCAAGGCAGGAAACAGTGCGTCTGCACTCAGAAAGACAGAGCAATGACGTCATGGAGAAACCTCCACGGAGGCACTGATGGAGGCATCCGCTAATGCACCCTTCCAGACAACAGTGAAGAGCGGAAAACAACAACATGCATTTAAAAAATCCCATTACTTTTAATTAATTAATTAATTAATTAAATCCCATTACTTAGGAATCTGAGGCAAGAGGAGTACCATAAATTTCAAGCTAGCCTTTGCTACGGAATGCCTTCAAAGCTAGCATGTGCTCAGAGTATATCTGAGACCCTGTCAAAAATAAAAACAAAAACATTACATAGGTGTGGCCTCTTAGGACCAAAGACCTACCCCATCTTCTCACAGGTAAGCTAAGTGACTCACTGAGCAGCTCAGTGTTCTGTTCTCATCTTTAAAAACAAGCTCACTTCCAAGAGCTGAAGCTGTACATGTTAATTGGTCGTAGTGAATAACGAATGTTACTTACTAACTGGGCAGTGGGGCATGATTTTAATCCCAGCACTTGGGAGGCAAAGGCAGGTGGATCTCTGTGATTTTGAGACCAGCCTAAGGCCAACCTGGTCTACAGAGCAAGATCCAGGACAGCCAGGGCTATGCAGAGAGACCCTGGTGTGTGTGTGGGGGGGGGGGGTGAGTACTTTATTGTATTTGTGTGTGTGTGTGTGTGTGTGTGTGTGTGTGTGTGTGTGTTATTCCTTGAGACCTGGGATTTAGCTGGAAGTGGTACATCTGAAGAGACCCTGTGGATGGTGCTTGCCTCAGAGTTCACCTGTGTGATGCCCTTCCTAAGTAAAGATAGCACACACACACACACACACACACACACACACACACACACACACACAGCTTGCTTCTCAGAACAGGACTTGGCCCAGGTGACTTTCCGAGATGCGGTTACTGACAGATGGGCTCCCTCTCCCTCTCTCACTTGGAGCTGGGGGAAGTGTGTGGGGCTGACCAGAGAGGAGGATGCTGGCTAGTAGTAGCCAGTGAAGACCAAAGCCTTAAGCTACCAGCACTGGAAGAGCTGAATCTGCCAGGTCCACGCTGGTGAGGTTGAAGCAGGTTCTCCCCCTGGGCTGGCCTTCAGATGAGACTCAAATCAAGGCTTTGCCTTTGAAGTGGAAGAATTTGAGGCAGGAGCATCCCAACAAACCAGACCCTGAATCCTAAACCACAGGTCCTTAGAGAAAGGATAGAGATTTTTTTCAGCCAATAGTTGTTTGGAAAACTTCTTTAGCAGCAGCTCTTCTCAGTTTGTTGAGGGCTCACCCAAGGTCTTCTGTCCAAAGCTTTTGTCAGTGATATTCTGAAGAAGAGAGCACATTGGTTTAGATATTGTCCAACCATTTTATTTTTTTCTGAAATAAAAAAAATTCTGTTTTCTGATGAACGGCCTACAAACCTGAGGCTCACGGAGACCCTGAGTCCAGGGATGAGTGTCTTACTGGGAAGGCTCAATTACAACATCTCCCAACTCTGGCTCACTTGCCACCTTTCATGGATCAGCATCCACACTAGACACAGCCTGCCCCAGGCTAGGGTCCAAGGTTCCTCTGGGAACCTCTCTGCTCATGGATCATCAGTACTAGACTTCTTCAAAAATGTCTTAAGCCTCTCTCAGCCTGGGCTGGCTTCCATTGTACTAGAAAAGCCCCCCTGCCCCTTATGGGGTTACTACTTGGGTTTAGTTTCTAGGTGTCTTCAACTAGGTGTTCCAAGGGAAGTGACCTTTCCATACTGTGCGATCCTAAACCCATATGATGGTACCTAATGAAAGGGTACCAAGCCCTGGATGATGGTCTTTGTGATGGCTCTTGTCTGTCACCTTGATATACTAGGAAAGAGGAAGCCTTAGTAGAAGAATTGCCTCTACCAGATAGTACTATGGCCATATTTGCGAGAGATTGTCTTGTTTAATGGTTCATGTGGAAGGGCAATGCCCACTATGGGCAGTACCATCCTTAGGCAGGTAGGACTTGGCTATATAAGAAAGGTAGCCGAATACAAGCCTGGGAGCAAGCCAGTGATCAGTGTTCCTCTAAGAGTTTATTTCAGCTTAGACTTTCAGGTCACAGAATATCACTGTTGGAAGTCAGGGCAAGCAACAGGAACTGAAACAGAGTCCATAGAGAAGTACTGTTTACTTGCTTGCTTTCCTTGGCTTGTCAGCTGCCTTTTCTTATGCAGCACAAGCCCACCCTGCCTAGAAATAGCACCACTCACAGTATACTCACTGCACCCCCCCCTTCTAGATCAATTAACTTTTAAGAAAATGCCTCACGGGTGTGCCAAAGGGTAATCTGATGGAGGCAATTCCTTAATTCATCTATGCTGGCATGAGGCTCACCTTCGTGGGTGTTGGTATATGGCCCTCTGTCCAATATTATTGAACAGAGAATGGTCAGTTTGTCCGACTGCCCTTTCTGTCTACCATATTTGAGCTCAGGACTGCTCTGGACACATGCTGCTCGATCCCATGCTGTATCCTTAATCCCCACATTTGTGCCTGCTCCACATTCTTTTGAAAGATAACATCTATTGATCCACTCCTAAAAGGCTGATTCCTCCTGCAGGATGCTGTGAAATGCTGGATGCTTGCAGCATTGGACAGTATGGGGCAGCTTCATCAGTTGATCAGCCTCCAGGGCCCCCACCCTTGGAGCTGAGTCTCCTACTGGATGGATCAAGTTGCAGAGATATAACCCACTACCCACATGTGCCAGGTTCTGCTGAGGCAGGGCATGTGGGTGCCCCCTGTCACATAGCTCAGGCTACTAGCTGAAATCGTTTTCCTTAGGGGAGCACTCACCATTACCCCCGTGATACAAGCCCAGACAGGTTTTGTGATGGGGTACCCAAGTGGAGATTTGGCTTAGTCTACTGTGATTCTATCAGGGTGTGGAGAAGTTAATGATTGGTGGGTTCTTTCTGGCTTTGCCTGTCTGCTTCCCCCTACTGTGTTTATCTACTTGCATATGGAAATCCAGGCCTTCTTAGTAGGCAGAGTGGAGAAATGGTGCCTCATCTCACTGGGGCACTGTGCACATCATTTTATTGAGGCAGGAGCCTCCATCTGTCTCCATCTGTAAAAGGAAGAAACCCTTCAGCCCTCCTCCACCCAGAGCCCAGGCTAGTAGTGAGTGCTCAGAACCAGAGAGATCAAGAACAGGTATGTCTCAGAGAGAAAACACTGTGCAAATAACAGAGGAAGCCATAAGAGACACAGCCAGGATGGAGCCCAAAAAGGGCAGCCAAGGTCCTGATTCTGTAAGCCGAGATATCTCACTTTGTCCTCCTAGGCTTCACAGGATGGCCCCAGGATGGAATGACCATGCACACAGCTGGGTCCTTTTGCCTAACTGCAGGACTCTGGCTAATTCAGACAGAGGGATGGTTGATAATGTCTGCCCATGGCCATCTGTGGCTTGAGTCTAGAGGGGATCAACCTTCTTCACAGATGTCGTCAGTCAACTGTCAGAACATGTCACTGCCCTTCTGCGACAAAGGCAACAGATACCTCTGTTGAACACTGACCATGTACCAGCCCCCATACCCAGTGTCAACAATAGTCACATAAAGCTGTATAGCTAAATACTCGAGCCTTGGGGGCATGGGAAAGCAATCATCGTATGGTTGGGGTGAGTCTGCTGGCAGCTTGAGACAGCAGTGTCCATGATGACTGCAGACAGATGTTTGCTAGGCTTCAGTCCCGCATAGGGGAAGGACCTCCAAGAGTCACCCACACAGGGACCTTTGGTATTGGTTCTTTTTCAAAATATAAGTCTCATTTGACTTTCTGGGGTGCACAGGAGACATTGGCCAACATTCCAGAGAGCCACCCCCCCCCAACCACGTGAACTCACTGGAAGGAAATGTCCTTAAGGACCTAGTTTGTATTCCCTCAACTCTAAGGATTTGTTGATAAAGGCACTGCCCAGAGACATGAGACCTGGGATGATGTTATAAGAATGGCCTTCCTGAGGGGAGATAAGTGATCTCTACCCCTCTCACTCTAATAACTTGAGGACAAACCAAAAGCCTCCCCCTAGGGAACCAATGAGGTAACCAGAGAGGCTTACCAAGCATGGGTAAGAAGTTACCGACAGAGCTTGCAGTAAATCTAAAACAGCCACATAGATGGAGCCCTCTTTCCCTGTCTTCCTCAGTCTACATATCCTAGCCCCCTCTCTGTGGAAGACACCATGCACAGTTATAGCAGAATGGTATAACAATGACTGAGAGAGGGACTAGACACTCAGGTGAACATCCAGTGACCCTTCTCACCCTTCCTCCTGTGAGGGAACGACGACAGGAAGCAAGCTGATCTTCTCTAAGCAGACACAGCTGCACTCCTGAAGGTGGCGGTTATCTGACTCACAAGAAGGTTTGGGCAACAGACACAGAGCTAAGAGGGGCTCCCCTTGAGAGGCTTGACAGCCTTTCCATGGACTGTCACTGACAAATGTCCCTACCAGGTACTCAGGAATCTGCCAAACCTTGTAGTTCAATACCCCACTCCCAATAACGTTTCCCCTCCTTGTCCTTTAAACCTCCATTGCCAGGCTTTTTCTGACAGTTCTTACAACATACCCAGTGTCCACCCACACACAGTGTCCACCCACAACCAGTGTCACCCACACCCAGTGTCCACTCAAGCCCAGTGTCCACCCACACCCAGTGTCCATCCATACCTGGTGTCTACTCACACTTGGTGTCCACCCACAGTGTCCACCTACACCCTGTGTCTGTTCACACCCAGTGTCTGCCCACACCTGGTATTCACTCACACCTGGTGTCCACTCATACCCAGTGTCCACTCAAGCCCACCGTCTACTCATGCCTGGTGTCTACTCACTCACAGTGTCCACTCACACCCAGTATCCACTCACACCCGGTGTCTGCTCACACCTGGTGTCCACTCTAGCCCAATGTCCACTCACACCCGGTGTCTGCTCACATCCAGTGTCTGCTCACGCCCGGTGTCCACTCACACCCTGTTTCCACATACACCCAGCCTTAACACTAACACTCTTGTCTATGTATGATACCTTGACCTCTGCTCACAGCCCAAGGATTTCTGGCTCACTCAAGCCTCTCCAGATCCCAGTGTGACCTAGATCCTGCCTGCTGTCCTTTCCTGCACTCCTTCTTCACCTCTGAGAGATGCTGATGTGGAATCCCACAATTGGGGATTGTCTTTTCACTTCTCCCTTACCTCCTATGGGTCCCTTGCTCAAGGCTGGCCTTGTTTATAACTGTCATTGTTTGTCATCAGATTCCTGTTTTGATTCATGTTAAGAGTTACCTCTTGGTGGCAACACATTGGGTAACAGCATCTTTCCTTACACTGGATGCATGAGGCTCCATGAAGACACCTGCTTCCCAATATGACTTCTGTTCCCTCTGTGCCCATGCCTGGCAGGCAGGGTTGTTAAGAAAGATGGAAAAATGGAGGAAGAAAGAATGAGAGAGAGAGAGAGAGACAGAGACACAGAGAGAGACACCAGAGAGAGAGACAGAGAGAGACAGAGAGAGGATGGGGAGGGGAGAGAGGAAGAAGGAAGAGGGAGGAGAAAAGAGAGAGGGAGGAGGCGGGAGGAGGGGGAAGAAGAGGGAGGGGAAGAGAATAAATGAGGAAAGAGTACCAGGAAGGGATAGGCAGAAGGAAAGAAGGAGAAAGAGAGGGTCATTACCTGACTAGTAAACAGATTAGAAGGGATGGCTGGGATACGAAGGAAGGGACTTCTCTGTGAACTTGCCAGAAGTACACAGAGGCCCAGGGCCAGAGGAGGCTAAAGAGTGAGAAAGCCCCAGCTTGGTGGATCACAGGCAGTGTTAGGCTGGGCATACCAGAAAGCAATGAAGACACAGATATTTAAGAGGGTCCCAGACTCAGAAAATGAAGTGCCCTGCAAAGGCATGGCACAGTGCCATGCCGCGTGCCAACCGCTGTGCCTGGGTCACATCCCATGCATGGTGACTCTTTCAGAAATCACAGCTTATCTGAGTCCTTGCACCCATCATATGGTCTCATGTCTGCTGCCTTCCTGTGCACGGCATTTTATTTCTCTATTTATAAAACTGTCTACATGAAATTAAAATGTATGAATCTTCCCGAAGCCGGCGTACCCTCCCAGCATTGAGAGTTATGTGTGTCTCTGCACAAAACCCCGGTTCATCTGTCTGCTCCACACGGCGCGCTGTTATGTGAATATACTGCAATTTGTTTATCCATTTTCCTCGTGATGGATTTCTGCTGTTTTCCAGGGTTTCCTTATGTCAAACTAATCTGAACAGAGAAGTCCAATGTTACCTGCATTTCGTCTTATATGTCTAAAGGTTGGCTACAAAGGCAGGAGTGGGATTCTATGTCTATGGGGCACACATTTTCCAGGTGCTATTGGTATCAGGGGTTGAGGCCTTGGGAATGTAGCAAATGAGCCTGGGTCCCTCTGTGTCACTTCCTCTAGGGCAGCATCTTCATACCTAACATCTAGCTCCCTGTTAATGAGTTAAAATCCTTTTAGTTTTTTGACCATGTTTCTATTGTGATATTTTTTTTATGTTCTGTGTTTTGGATTCAAATCCAAATTCAAATATCAGTTACGTGCCCTGTTGATATCCGAAGTTATGGTGTGCTGTATGTGCACAGAGGTACATGCCTGTAGACCCATATGCTTAGTCATTGAGGCAGGAGGATTGCTTGAATCAAGGAGTTTGAGACTAGGCCAAGCATCACAGCAATACATTGCATCTCAAGAAAAGCAAACCAATCAAACAAGCAAAGAATGAAAGAAAGAAAAGAGAAAGAGAAAAATACACAGAATATCTTTTATATATACTTCTATTTTAAAAAAAAAGAAGGTTGAGCGTTGGAGAGATAGTGCAGTAGTTAAGAGCACCTGTGGGTCTTGCCAAGAACCCAGGTTCTATTCCCAGCACCCACATATCAGCTCACAACATCTATAAACCAGTCTCAAGGTCTATGACACCCTCTTTCTGGCCTCTTCACACACATGATGCCCATATACATGTGCAGGCTAAACACCCATACACATGAAATTTTAAAAAAATATCTTTCAAAAATGAAGAATTTTGATTTCTTTATTGTGTCTGTCTGTATTGTGTCTGTACACTCATGTGGGTGCCCTCAGGTCAGGAGAGGGCATCAGATCCCCTTGAGCTAGAATTCCAGGTAAAGTCAGGTCTGCTGCAAGAGCAATATGTGTTCTTACCCACAAACCATCTCTCCAGCCCAAATGTTCACTTCTCATGTCAGGGATTTTCCTGTGTATTTATCTATGCTTTATGTAGCCTCTACGTGACAACAGCACCCATGTTCACTTGTTTTTTTTCCCCTTTCCATTTCTGGGTATGAATGCATATATATGCATCTTTTTACCAGTGTGGGTATGCATCTGTATGTGGAAGGCCAGATCTGATTCCTTACGAATCATTTGTGAGCACTCTTTCACCTTTTTCCTTGCGTCAAGGTCTCGCAAACCAGAATTCAGTGATATGGCTAGTCTTGCTAGTCAGCATGTTCTGAGGCCCCCATACCCACCCTCCCCGCATCTCTGTGTTCCTAGACTGGAATTACAAGAAGACTACATGCCTACCCAGCATTTATATACATTCTGAGTAATCTAAACACTTGTTCTTACACTTGTGTGGCAAATGCTTTAACCACTGAGCCATCTCCCCACCTGAAGTTCATCTTCAAAGAAAACCCTCAATGAGGAACTTCCCTGATAGCTCCGAGCCCTTTTGTTCTACACAAAATTCAGTTCAAATCTACATATTCCCCAAAGAAGTCCCTCCTCATTGGCTGAACCGAATCTGATCTACAGATTGCTTTAAAGAACTCCCTCCTCATATGCTGGACTGAGTCTAATCTGCATATTCCCTAAAGAGGTTCTTCCTCATTGGCTGAGCTGAGTCTAATCTGCATATTCCCTAAAGAGGTTCTTCCTCATTGGCTGAGCCGAGTCTAACCCCATGGTTTACTTGGGAGGAGGAGGATGTGTTTATAACGGCAACCCTGTCTGCTAGTGTGTCGAGAAATCACGTCCTGTATTCAGCTCGTTCTTAGTGTCTTCAAATGAAGATTTACACATTTTATCCATTAGGCTTTCAATGTTTCTGCTTAATTTCTTCCTAGGAATCTTGTCGCTTTTGTTGTTTCCATAATTGATATTATGATTGTTACTCTTTCCAGCACACCACATTTCAATTGACTCTTTTTATCTCCTTCTTATCTTGGGATATGTAACACTTTTCTGTACTTCTCTCTGTAACCCTCTCCCATTGTCTCGCGTTCCGTGAGATCTTTCTTCTTTGCTTTGGACTCCTCAGTACCTTAGATCTCTTTCTGTGATAGTTCTTGCCAACCTAACATAAACTGAGACCAACCTTGGGGAAGAGGAACCTCAATGGAGAAAAATGCCTCTGTCAGATTGCCCTGTAGGAGTCTGTGGAGCATCCCTCAATTAATGATTGATGTCAGAGGGCCTCATGCCCTGTGGGTGGTGCAACCTGGGAAGGTGGTCCTGGGATGCATTTTAAAAAATCAAGCTGAGCGAGCCATGGGGAGCAAGCCAGTGAAGAGCATCCCTCCACAGGTTTCCTTTCAGTTCCTGCCTTTGATTCCTACTCTAGCTTCCCTTGGTGAGGAACTGTGATCTGCTATTAGCTGAAAGAAAGCCTTTCCTCCCCACCTTGCTATAATTATGATGTTTATCACAGCAACAGAGTGCCACCTAGGACGCATCACCACCCTTCCCTCTTGGCCTGACCTCTAGAAACTCTTGTGCAGAATTCTGGGGCCTCTGCTCTGAGAAGCTTTTTGCTCCCTTATGCTGTGTGCCCCCCAAACCCTGGCTGTAAGTGATACTGGTTCTGCCTCCTCAACGGAGCCAGGTTTTATAATCCACTTTGGAAAGGTCTAGAAGCTGTGTCCAGGCAGAAGCCAGTGCTCCAGGGTCAGCCTCTCAGCACTTGTCTCTCTTGCTCACTCGTGCATCTGTGCTTTTTTGTGGGGAGGGGGGTATGGTGCATCTGTGCTTTTTTGGGGGGGAGGGGAGCTATGGAACAGTTGTTCTGCAGTATTCTCCAGTTCCTTTTGGTTCTTGTAGTAGGATGGACATTACCCTAATGATTCTCCAAGGAGGAAGAATGGAAGATACCAGGGCTTTCAGAGTTTGGGTGCCATCCACACAGCTGAGTGAATCTACCTGCTTCAGCATGCACTGAATTTAACTAGAATTTTTATTTTTGAGTGAGTGGTGTGTGTGTGTGTGTGTGTGTGTGTGTACTTACTTGTGGAGGACAGAGGTCAACATCAGGTGTCTCCCTTAATTTCTCTTCACCATATTTTTGAGCCGGCAAGCCCCAAGGACCCTTTTGTCTTTGCTTCCCCAGTGCTAGGATCACAGGTGGGGACTACTGTGCCAAGATATTTATGTGAGTGCTGGGGATTGAACTCAGGTCCTCATGCTCATATGGTGGGCACTTTACCCACTGAACCTGTTTTTTTCTTTTATTCCCCCTAGAGCTTCCTATTCCATCTGAACTCCTGTTTATTTTTAGCAGTATATATAGTTATAGTTATGATATATGCTATATATAATTAAACTATATATTTACTTAATGCAGCAGATTCCTTACAGCATGAACACCTTACACAGGGTGTGCTCTGCTGTTTGTGACTCCTGTTCTATGTGCCTTATTTTCCTGGCTAGCTTAAGTCCTATCATAGATCATTTGTACTAGCATTGCTTCAAGCCATTGTCTTTTAAGTATTTGAGACACACAGTCTTCAGTGTATCTTGTGCTCGTGGCTCTGACATTCCTCTGGCCTTGCTCCCTTGGCTCTACTTCTTCCTGAACGTGTGAACTGCAGCTTCTCCCAGCTTACCCTTTTCTTATGGTCAGATGCTTCCTGCTGTACTCGCTTAAAATTCTTAATTATAAATGGGCAAGTTACTTTCCTATGTTCTACAACCATACAGAAGGCCATGGGATTTATGAACACAGCGTGGAGTAACTGCATCCCGTTGTTCTCTTTAGCAGAGAGCTTTTGAAGTGTGTGTGCTCTTTGTGTGTCCTAGCCACAGTATGTATTATTCCACACTCATGACACTTGGACTGCAAGTTTTCCTGGGTAACCAAGTTTCTGTGTTCATCTGGGATGAGTCCTGAGAAGGTGACCCTGTGTTCCCTCCCTGGCAGACTTTGTTCCTAATGAACTATCAGTTTCGTTGTGGTTCAATGTCATGTGACAGACCTCCCTTCTCTAATGCCTACTTTTTAGTTCTTGCTTCCTATTTCCTCTTCTTCTTGTTCTTCCTGTTCCTCTTGTTTTTCTTCTTCTTTTCTTCTCTTTCTTTCTTTCTTTCTTTCTTTCTTTCTTTCTTTCTTTCTTTCTTTCTTTCTTTCTTTCTTTCTTTCTTTCTTCTTCTTCTTCTTCTTCTTCTTCTTCTTCTTCTTCTTCTTCTCCTTCTCCTCCTCCTCCTTCTTCTTCTTCCTCTTCTCCTACTCTCCCTCCTCCTCCTCCTTGTCCTCCTCCTCCTTTCTCCTTTCCTTTCTCTTTCTCCTCCCCCTTCTCCTCTTCTTCCTCCTCTTCCTCCTCTTTCTCTTCCTCCTCATCCTTTTTCAGCGTTATCCAAAATGATGGGTGGAGCACTGTCATCATTGGGACACACTGAGCTTCCTGTATCTGTAGATGATTTTCCCATTCATCAACTGGAAGGAGCACCGTAACATCCTCTCCAGGCTCCTTTCCTCCGTCCTCCTGCAGCCTCAACCACAGCAAAAACATCTGCTCACACCTATGTTTCCATTACATTGTTCTGGTTTTTGTTTTGTTTTGTTTTGTCTTTTTTCTTTGCTTAGCTGGGAGCTCCACCTTGCTATACCTTCAATGTCACTGCCCTATCTCCTTAAGTCTCTAATTGGCTTCAAAGCCCATGTTATTACTTTCTGTTTGAATTTCAGACACAGTGTTTTTCTTCCTGGGCTTCCACTTTTGTTCTTTTCCAAAATTACCATCTTTGTTCTACACAAGGACTCACTCCATCCCTTTAGTGCCCATATTTCCCTTCACACTGTTAGTCATTTATAGAAGTTGCTTTAATGGACCTGCCTATTCATTATGAGAAGTCAGACATGCCTTACCCTGCTTCTGTGCGCTGTTTGCCTGCAAAGCTGTTAGAAAGCCTAGAACCACTTCATCTCAGTCAATGAGCAAGAGGGCTACAGACAGGGGCGAGGAGGTTGCTTCATCTTCATGCTTTGGGTCCATATTGGCTGCCTGGGGTAGAGGCCAGCCCAGGATGTATGCAGTTGGGCTTCACACAGATGAGCCCTATGCCTCACAGAGTTAGCTGGAGATGGCTCTGGGTCCTATCTAGATTTAACTTGTGGTTGACCCAGATGCTGCCACCAATGTCAGTGTCTCTTTATCCTGCCACAGTTAGATCTAAAAGACTTTGTCTGAGGGTTCAGCTCTGCCCAGACACCTTGAGGTGACGACTGTTGACGGGAGACAATCCTTGTCTGTTGGTGGCAGCATACCCCTGTCGCTGGTCCTCAGGATTACAGTGGAGGCTGAGATTCACTTGTTCCTGCTCTTAGGCACATTGATCTGGGAATGGAGCTTGCCCATGACCTTTTGTCTTCGCCAGAAGTAGAGATGAATGGCAAGTTGGATTTTTAACTGCAGACTCAGTGCTGCCATGCTTATGGAGTAGTTACCTCGTCTTTTACTTTTTAAAGTCTGTGGTGAGCCATGGACTTTGGAGAAATCATCCTTACATATACATTTTTATTTATTTAAATTTGGTTGAAGTAACTGTTTTCATTTTTTTCTCTCCTACAGGGTCTTTCCTTCAGACTTCTTTTTAATCTCATTGGTTTAAAATTACCATTGATCTTTAAAGCCTTTTTATTTGCTTTAATTGTATACATATGAGTGTTTTTGCCTGTGTATATGTGTCTTAGTTAGGGTTTTGCTGCTGTGAACAGACACCATGACCAAGGCAAGTCTTATAAAGGACAACATTTAAATGGGGCTGGCTTACAGGTTCTCAGAGGTTCAGTCCATTACCATCAAGGTGGTAACATGGCAGCATCCAGGCAGGCATGGTCCAGGAGGAGCTGGGACTTCTATAGCTTCATCTGAAGACTGCTAGGAGAAGACTGGCTCCCAGGCAGCTAGAACATTAAAGCCCACACGCACAAGGCCACATCTACTCCAACCAGGTCACACCTTCCAAGAGTGCCACTCCCTGGGCCAAGCACATACAAACCATCACAATATGTCTGCGGATTCTCAGAGACCAGAACAGGACATTGGATTCTCTGGAACTGGAGTTACAGATAGTTTTGAGCAACCATGTAGGTGCTTGCAATTAAACACCAGCTGTCTGGAAGAGCAACCACTGCTCTTAACATCTGAGCCGGCTCTCCAGCCCCTAACCTTTCATTGTTTTTACTTATTGTTAGGTAGGTAGTTAGATATCTAGTTAAAGAGTAAGTTAGCTAGTTTAGCTATGTGTGTTTTGGGGGGGGCGGTGTATGCTTGTACCATGATACTTGTGTAAAGATCAGAAGACCACTCGTGGAGCTGATTCACTAGACCTGGAAGCAAGCATCTCCATTCCCTGAGCCAGCCTGCTTGACCCACTTTCGTCATTTTAAACTCTGTATCAAGGCTGGAGAGATGGTTTAGAGGCCAAGAGCAGAGACTGTTCTTAAAGAAAGCCCAAGTTAGTTTCCCAACACAATTCAGCTCACAACTACTTGCAGCTACTCACAGCTCCTGGGGATCTGACTCCCTCTTCTGGTCTCTGTGGACACTTAAACCACATGTGCATGTGTGTGTGCACGCATGCATACACACCCGTGCACACACACACTGAAAATAAATAAAGGTATATATCAACACTCGGCTTCCTCTCTCAGTGCCTCCCCAGCTCCGCTCTGTGAGCTGTGTTTCTCTCACCAGAACGTTCCCTGGCTTTTGCTTTGACGTTTTGACTGACAGATTGTTTAGAGAGGTATTGTTCAATCCCTCAGCTGTTACATTTCCCAACTAATTGATTCTTGGATAAATTACACTCTGTTCAAATAACTAATACCAGTGTCAATCTTTGGAAATTTGTGAAGCATTTTTGCGGTGGCCCAGCATTCGAGAAACGGATGATAGCACTCTAACACACGGTGCTTCTTTTGGTCCCATAGACTCGGCTTTTATTACTGTATCCCTAAAGCACATATGTGTTTAATGGTGTACCTTACAGATATGATCCCACTAGACAATTCTAATAGAATTTCAGCCTTACTAGTGGCAATGTTTGCCTAATCTGTTTGCTTTTGTTCTCATGATTGATGGGGTTGGTTTTACTTCCTAATGCTTTATGCTTGGTTTAGTTACAACTCTTTCTGCTGGGTCAACATTTTTATTTGACACAGATTTTTCCCCCACTGATATGTTTATTGTGTATTGATGTGGATTTGTGTTTGGTTTTTCAAGACAGGGTTTCTTCGCATAATTGTGGCTGTCCTGGAACACTCTTCCTGTAGACCAGGCTGAGCTCAAACTCATAGAGATCTGTCTGCCTCTTCCACTGTAGTGCTGGGATTAAAGATGTGTGCCACCACAGCCTTGATGTGAGTTTGTGTGTGTGCCATAGTGTACAAATGGAAGTCGGGGCACTGAGAAAGCTACTTGTCTCCCTCCACTATGTGGGTTCTGGGGGCTTAAACTTGGGTCATCGGGCTCACTGGCAAGTGCCGTTACCCGCTGAGCCACCTCACTGGTTCCCCACAGATTCATTTTACTGATTTTTTTTAAAAAAAGATGTTTTAATGAGTGCGTACTTAATCAAGTCTCAGATTCCATAATACTGCCTCCTGTTAAATGAGAAAGACTTCACCGTGGCTTCACTCCATCCTTACTTCCAAAGAGTGCATGACTTTTGACCTGGTCACACAGTTTTAATCTTAGAAATGAGTTAGTGAAAATGTCCTCTGACACAGCCAATATTGGCTTAGAGTTATGCAGTCAGGGACAAACAGAGGGTACCAGTTTTATCAACTGATACATTTGAGGATTTAAATGTTTCCCAATCTCTCTAGTAGCAGAACCCCAATTAGCTGATGATAAACCTTTTTTTTCCGTAAGTCATTCTTAAACTTCTCTGTTATGTGTCTCACCTCCTCCTGCTTAGGGGCTCCAGGAGAATTTTGCCAGGTTGACATTACATTCAATGAGTCTTTATTTAGCTGTACCAAGCTCTGTTCTTAACATAGCTTGTACTCTTAATTTTATTAATGAGATGTACGCACCATTTCTTTAAAGAAAAAATGTGTCTGGGCAATTCTTCTAAGCCCTCTGTCTTAGTTAAGGTTTTACTGCTGTGAGCAGACACTATGACCAAGGCAACTCTTATAAGGACAACCATTAATTGGGGCTGGCTTACAGGTTCAGAGGTTCAGTCCAGTATCATCAAGGCAGAAACATGGCAACATCCAGGCAGGCATGGTACAGGAGGAGCTGAGAGTTCTACATCTTCATCTGAAGGCTGCTAGTAGAATACTGACTTCTAGGTAGCTCCGGTGAGGGGTGAGAGTCTTAAGCCCATGCCCACAGTTACACACCTACTCCAACAAGGCCACACCTTCTAGTACTGTTACTCCCTGGGCCAAGCATGTATAAACCATCACACCCTCCCTGGCATTTTTCACAGCATCTTGGCTTTTTACGTTTTCAGTGTTATCTTTTAAGTTTCACTGTGCCTTGAAGTGCACATGCGCTTGTGCAAATCATACCTCATTATACTGGCAAATCTATTACTTGCCCTTGCCATATTGAATCTGGAGTTTATTGCTCAAGATAGTGGGTTGAGTTTTAAAGGTCTCATGGTGGATGCTCATGTGGGGACCTGAGGGAAAAGAGTATCCACTGGATGCTTGTGTCTGCCAAGGTTCTTTAAGCTTGGGGACTTCAAGGTCAGGTGTCCCTCATGGCTATTGCACCTGTTGGAGTCTTCCGGGCTGGTCAGTTAGTGTCACTTCAATCCCAGATCCAGATGAATCAATGGTTCCTATTACGAATTTCTTATTGTGTGTGGAGTCCTGGTTTGGATAATCACATTTTTCCTCTATGTTGGCAGCTGGATTTTCATTTCTGTTGCATGTCCCCAGACTTGTTGTCTTTCAAGCTCCTGATAGGAGTCACTGTTATATCTCTGTCTCCTACATGGTTCCAAAGACATCATTTTGTCTCACAAAAGGATTTCACTTTATAAAGTAGAAGACACCTCCTGGGAGACATGGGCTTGCTAGAGCAGTCGGCCAGCTGTGTTTGTTTGGGATTATTTAATTCTGTCCCCAAGGATTCCCCTTTGTTTCACGGAGGCTCGGCTGTGCACGTTACCAGTCTGCACCTGTTACAGTTTATACTGTGCGTCTATGATTGTGATATAAGATAATATCTTCAATCCCTCTACTCAGTTAAGGTCACTGCAACTACTGAATGGGTAAAACAAAACCATTAAAACTCTTTGTTGACATAGTTAGAAGGGTCAAAAGACTTGCTCCAATTTTCACTGCTGTTCCCAGCACCTGGCAAACAGCTTACTCCAACCCTGACATTACAACATCAGCTGAACCATTCACTCTGCCCACGTTGTCCCTGTGATCTACGAAACAGATCCCAGCATCCTCATTGCTCCATCATGTCTGCAATAGCAATGAGGTATATCAAGCACAGGTGGGGCTTTGTTTGGGTAGTTCATACACGTTGAGCTTGCCTGAGTCACACTATGCTAAGCATGGGTCTGCTCAATAATGACTCCTTATATTGGACTAGCCTCAGAGGGCTGTGGCCTCTAAACCAAAGATTCCAAAGGCATTTCCTGATTCGGGAAGGACTCTCCGCATGACTGAGAGCAGAGAATACACTATGAATGGATTTTTCCCACATCTTTAAAAATTAATTTTTATTACACTTTTATATGTTTATTTATTTTCTTGGTATAGGAGCACACGTGCATCACAATGACCTCTGAGACAAAGTGCTCAGAGCTTCCAGCCATGCCCTTCCTCCTGGACATAGGGCTGTGACTCCCACCTTCCTTTACTTTGAGGCCACCAGGCGGCTCAGTTCCAAATGAAGTGACATGGCAGGACCATGCCAGCCTGCCACCTCCTGTCGTCCTTCACCGTATCCCTTTCAGGCTTTCCCACTCTCAAGCACAGACTTTCTGGGACTCCAAAGCCACAGTGATATATAACCACAGGCAGAAGAGTCATTTAACATGTGTAAACCCACGGGCGACTCCGGATGGCACACTGGCTTGGCCTGCTGTGGTCATTAGCAGGCTTCTTTCTCAAGTCAAGCCAATGCCTGCTCTTTCAATAGACAAACTTGGTGTGGAGCGGAGTGGTTCTCAGCCTTTGGGTCGCAACCCCCGGTTCGACCGAAAGGTTGAATGAATGAGCCTGAAAGGGTCAAAGCATTAGAAAGGTTGAGCACAACTAGTCTAGAGCTTTTCTTAGCATTAGCTATTCTGTGAATGGAATTTTTTTTTCATGCTACATTTTCTATTTGGGTGTGGTTACTTAAGGAAACGCCATTGCTTTTTGTGGGCAGATGATCTTGTTTAGTAACTGAATTTAGACGACCAGTTCTCTGACATCAAGTCACACTCTTGCATTTTTATTGGAAAGAGAACGATCATGTAAGCAGTAGTGTTGGCCATGGCCTGTGCTTTTCTTTCCCTCTGCCCATTGTTTAGAGTCTTCAGCGCCACAGTCCTGTGTTATTCAGAGCAGGCATCCTCATGGGGCTGAGCTTTGAAAGAGGGAGAAAGCAGGATGAGCGTTCCTCTGGTAAGTAAGACACGCCATCCATTTGCTGGTAAATACTTTCGATCAAGATAAGAGCAATTCATTAGCTTGTGTTTTCTAAGTGAATGGAATGGGCTTGACTTCTATCAAAAGCTCCTGCAGCTCCTGGTGAGATAAAGTTTATCCTCTATTCTCTTAATGTGGGGCCCCGATGGTTGTTATTTTTTAAGCTATCTCTCTATTCTCATCATTAACCCTGTGGAGTTGTCACCTGCTGTTCTTCCTAGACCTTGTTGATCTTGATAATAATCGCATGGGATTTATCTCACTAAAGCGGAATTTAATATAGTCCCTTGTTTGTGCTGTCTTATCTAGCTGTGGCATCGTAAGTATATCAGATGAAACGGATAGCTCTCTTGTCTTTGTTTGCTTTCTGTGGCTATGATACACTATGGCCAAAAGCAAACTGGGGGAAACAAGTCAGTTTCCGCTTACATTCCCACATCACACTCCATCACTGAGGGAAGGCTGGTCAGGCAAGAACCTGGAGGCAGGAAGTGAAGCAGCGGCTGGCTTGCCCCAGCAGCTTGCTCAGCCAGCTTTTATTTTTCTTTTGTTTTGTTAAGAAAAGATTTCTCCATGGAGTCCTGGCTGTCAGGAAACTCATTCTATAGACCAGGCTGGTCTCAAACTCAGAAACCCTTTTGTCTCTGCATCCTGAGTGCTGGGGTCAAAGGTGTGCACCCCATGCTGGGCTACCAAATGTGTCAGCCTACTTGCTTATACAACCCATGACCACCTGCCTAGGGATGGCACCTCACAGAATTATCTGGGCCTTCCCACATCAGTCATGAAAATGCAACAAAGCCAATCTGATGGGGACAATTTCGCAAGAAAGTTTACTCTTCCCCTTTCCCTCGCTGTATCAAGTTGACAAAGAGACTAGTGAGCAGGCCTCTTGATATTTTCTGAAAGTTGGTACAATTTGGGAGTTATTCCATGATTCATGTCTGTGTGTACACAATTGTGGTATGTGCTCAGATACATCTGTGCATGCATGCATGCATGCATGGGAGGGCGTGTGTGGTATGTATTTTGTATATGTGCATGTGTGTGTGTGCGTGTGTACATGAGATTTCTGAAGTACCTGTTCTTTTTAGCTGTTACTAAATATTTAATTCACCTGGTGGATAATCACAGGTCAATTCTTAAATGCTAAGCTATGTCAACCTTGCATAACACAGCTCTGTAAAGCTGTGCAAATCCAATCATCTACAGTGGCCCTACTTACCTGCACCTTCTCTGCCTAATCTCCAGAACAGTGACTTCATCTGTTTCCTTCAAGACTCCAGCCACAGAACTTGACGTTACCACATTTGCAATTTTTCCCAGTAGTAATGAACCCGACCCCCCACTCCACCCCACCAAGGGGGGAAAGTACTGATTTTCTTATGGTTATCCTAAAATACACACATATGCACAAACACACAAACTCACATAACACAGGCAACACACATGTATTCATACATACATACACAGTCAAATACACACATGTGTAATGCAGGTATATTTTTACCTCTTCAACAATTTACCATCTACATGCAATAATTCTAAAATTGGTTTATATCTGATATTTTCATTGTTTGTGCTGTGGAAATGCATAGGGATCACAGAGGGAAGAATGTTCACAATATATTCTATTATTGTAAACATTTTTAGGTTAGATATCTCATGCTGAATTCCCAGTCAACACTTCTTTCATGTATTTCAGTTATTTGAATTATTGTATATAAATGCATATCAACAGGTATATGTGTATATATGCGTATATATATATATATATATATATATATATATAGCACAGCATCACAGAGTAGACACACCACATATATATACATATATATGTATGTCATACATATATATGTATATTATATGCATATATATATCAGAAGGTATTCACTTAATACAGCATCACAGAGTAGACACACCCATGTCCATCTATCCCACTCCAGGCTAAGAAGTCCGACATCACCAGTGTCCTCCAAGGAAGTCACCTATGTCCATAAAGCATGTCACCTTTGTCCACAATATTCTCTCACTGCTCCTTTCCTTCTGTCATCCCACTGGAAGCATTTTCTTGATTGCTGATCCTATAGGTTGCTTTGCATTCTTCCTAAAGTAAACACTCACACCCCAGGTCTGTTAAAAACCATCTGCACTTTCGGGCATAGCTGCCATTGCTATTTTATAAACGCTGTGATCTATCATCATGTAAATTCCTCATAATGCATTAATCCACTTTGCTGGTGATAGGCATCTAGGATATTTTCAGGGGCTGACTTGAAGAATGGTGCTGTTATGAAGACGTTATGTGTGATTATTGGCCATTACATACCTACAAGTGACTGGGGAGAAGTGGAACTCGGAGCGCGGTTGTGGCCTTTATGGCAGTTAAACACTTACAATACTCAAATGTAACTGCAGCTTCTTCACACCCTTGCCGGGAGTTTGCATTCCTAGCTGTCTGCAGCTTAGGTCTTTCCTAATGCCATGGCTTGGCTCTTCAGATGTTGGGAGACTGAGTCTGAGGGCCATGTTCTTGATGAGCCTGGAAAAGACTGACTGGGTCTAAGAGGAGGGATGTAGAACTTTGGTTCCCTCTGGCTTCCGGTCTCTAAGTGGGTTCCAGTCCTCACATGGATTCATTCTCTCACCACTTTGGATCACAGCCTGCAGGGCTCTCACCAGAGCTGGACTGGAGCCAGCATTGTGCCTTCAACCTTCTGAACTGCAAGATAAGCAAACCTTATAATCCTTGTAAAATTAGTTGGACTTGGGCATTGTATCATAGTAATATAAAAATAGATATTTTAAATGTATAGTATAAAAAAGCATATAAAAGTATAAAATACATACAAAAACTATGTCCTTCCCCCCCTTTGCCCTTCACCACTGTGGCGGGCAGGAAGGTCATGAGAACAAGAGAGCTGCCAAGCTCCCTGCAGGCTGCAGTACTAGGGAGAGTTGCCCCTGCACTTCACCTGGGCAGCACAATAGACCTGGCCCTGGTGGTATGGGGATGAAAAAGCTGGCCCCAGGGCATGAGAGCAGGAGAACTGACCCTACCCCTTGGTGCCTGCAGCACTGAGTGTGTGCACGCTGGGGCAGCGATGGAGAGCTGGCCCTGACAGTGTGGATACAGGAGAGTTGGTGGGCTGACCAACTCAGCTACCACCTAGGCCCAGATCCAGAGGCCTTGAACCAGACCTATGACTCACTGCAATTAACATTTACAAGTACAGATGTGTGGACAAAAGAGTACACTTTGTGACATGCTGTGACACACTACAGCTTCCTTGACAAGATAGCTGTGTGTTTGGTTTTTATCCTGTCTTATTTTATTTTCTTTTATTTAGAAGGGGGCGTTGCAAGGGCAGAGAGGTAGTTTACAAAGGGACAGGGAGATGAGTGGGACTGCGGTGCATGATGGGAAATTCACAATGAGTCAATAAATGGTTCAAAAAGAGGAAGAAGTACTTCCGTATCTAGTTAAGCTCTCATACTATGAGCTAGATGTGCATATGGCCTTGTGTTTGCTCTCCCTCGTTTGGGAGTCATTCCTAGTTGAAGTAAAAGTTTTATTCCAAGATTTAAAAACTCTTAAAGTGTATAAAATATAAAGAATATAAAATGTAATTTTTACATATTACATAAATGTGTTATATTAAGAGCATATAAAATATAATTTATATAAATCATTAAAACATTCAAAATATACCAGAAAATGTACTAATTTACCCACAGCAACATTTGCAAAGTAGGTCATATTTACTGTCTCTTTGGAAACTCTCCTTTGTGATGTGTGTCAGGTTGCACTTCCATCATACAGAAGAACTAGTTCTAACATTCCAACAGTCCGACACACCGGTCATTGCTGTTGGTAATTAGTGCAGAGTTAATGCTTTTGTGTCTGATCAACCAATCTTTCTGATGCCCATGTTCATTCAAAAAACAGCTTCTGGTCATTTCAGTAAGTTTCAATAATTCATCACTTATATTTTCATATAAATTATTTCCTTCCTTGCGGAGGGTATTCAAGACTCATTCTCATGGGTATCCATTTGAAATGTAAATATTCCCTTAAAATATGGTCTGTCCACCCTCTACTTTAACACCGTTTTGTTTGGGGTTTTTTTTTTCTTCACAAATTAAGCCTTTTAGAACACTTGAGTTAATGCTACAGATGGGGATTTTCAGGGCAGAAGAGTGAAGTCTCACACATTATATTTAAAAATTAGCACACAACACAATCTACCACCCTGCATGAGAACAGACCACACTTTTTTTTTCTTATTCCCACTCCATAAAACAAACTTCCAATTTAACATCAGTTCATACTTCCCTGAGTCTTCCGGTTTGAATCATACCTGTTAGCATGAAATTGCAAACATGTCCCAGATAGATGATTTTGATCAAAGAATTGCATTAAAACCAGGAATTCCTAGTTATTTTCTTTGTTAGTTTCACATTTTAGTGCCTTGGAAACAATTCCATCATCTTCTGGTTTTCACTTTTGTTTTCCTTAAGATTATTGCTGTTACTTTATCATTGAAGAAAATTGCTCATTTTAATATTTTGGGTTTGGTTCTAATAAGTTTTCTTTTTTTTAATATTTTTTATTACGTATTTTCCTCAATTACATTTCCAATGCTATCCCAAAAGTCCCCCATGCCCTCCCCCCACTCCCCTACTCACCCATTCCCATTTTTTGGCCCTGGCGTTCCCCTGTACTGGGGCATATAAAGTTTGCGTGTCCAATGGGCCTCTCTTTCCAGTGATGGCCTACTAGGCCATCTTTTGATACATATGCAGCTAGAGTCAAGAGCTCCGGGGTACTGGTTAGTTCATAATGTTGTTGCACCTACAGGGTTGCAGATCTCTTTAGCTCCTTGGATACTTTCTCTAGCTCCTCCATTGGGTGCCCTGTGATCCATCCAATATCTGACTGTGAGCATCCACTTCTGTGTTTGCTAGGCCCCGGCCTAGTCTCACAAGAGACAGCTATATCACGGTCCTTTCAGCAAACGCTTGCTAGTGTATGCAATGGTGTCATCGTTTGGAGGCTAATTATGGGATGGATCCCTGGATATGGCAGTCTCTAGATGGTCCATCCTTTTGTCTCAGCTCCAAACTTTGTCTCTGTAACTCCTTCCATGGGTGATTGTTTCCAATTCTAAGAAAGGGCAAAGTGTCCACAATTTGGTCTTTGTTCTCTATGTCATGTTTATGTGTGTTCATTTAAAATTATTCCTGGTTTCATACTTAATATGTGCAGTTACTTTTAGAGCATTCCCATCCTTTTTGTCTAAAAATGTTGACCCTTTTCCCTCTGCTACAGGACTCCAGTTATGCAGGTATTCAGCTTTCCATCATGCCTACTTTTCTGACTTTTTAAATGTTTTTCTGAAGTCTTTTTTACTTCAGAGCACGAGGCTCGGTATGTCCCTCAAATCTGTCTTCCAGTTTGTTCCTTCTCTCTTCAGCTATGTCTAATCTCACTTTGTCCCTTTAGATTTCTCACCAGCTGTTACGTTCATTGCCAGTTTTCATCATGCTTTCTTAGGGAGGTTGCATGCATTTATTTAAATGATTATTTGACATTTCATGTTCTGAATCCACCCCTACCACAATCCCCCATGGATATATAACTACTGTTATATACGCGGTTATAAACAGCTCCATGCCATTTGGTCCACACCTCTATTGTTTCTCTGGGCTTTGGGGATGTGCTGATGGCTCCTTGGATCATTTTCAGTAGAATCCAGATACTGAATAGAAAAACCGTTAGAAATATTTGATGGAACAGACAATGGGATTCGAAAGAGGACTACACTTACCTCTGTGGCTAGCCTGCAAATGCCAATGATCATGGGCCTTAGCTGCACTCAGCCTGAGCTGAGTTTTGATTTTTTTCAAGAATATCACTTTGCAGTCTCTTATTTCCAGGATATGTTGTTCCTTATGACACCAAGTCAAAGTGTTTTACGTTTTGTTTTGTTTTGTTTTTAAGGGTGGGATGGAGTCTGGATCCTTCTCTCAAGCAAAACTTCCCAGGAGGCTGATCTAAGGCAAAGCTTTGTTTACTTGACATTTTCCTGGGAAGCATCCTTGGGAGTGGCTATGTGGGAGTTGGGTGTGGGGGACTAAGGAAGAAGCTTCTAGCAGTATCCTCCACACTCACCAGAGCGTGGATCTGCTTTGCTTTAGGAATCCCCCCAGGAGAGTACATCAGGGATTCTGGGGGTCTGCTTACCTAGGCTAGGTTTTCCTAGTGAGAGCCATATAGATTCTGTAGCCGCTATACTCCACTGCATCGATCAGCTGAGCTCCGGCAGTATGGAAGCAGTGTTGGCCAAGGGACAATTAGATTAGTGAGTCCCACTAGGACTTCTGTAGAACCCACCATACATTTTCTCTTGCCTGTTACTGTCAGACGTCAGTCATCCTGAGTATCTTGTGGCGTCACCCAGTTCATGCCATCTGGGGTAGGGTGACACTATACACCACATTTGAAGTCTCCATGGCTCTTGTAGCTACTTTCCCCTTGTGATAAGTGCTTTGAGAGCTGTGTAGCCCTGCATAGCCCTATCACATGCCTTTAAATTCATGGTGATAGTAAACTTCACACCCCAAGAGCAACCAAGAGAAAGTTGGATGTCTCCATCATAAACAAATGATAAATATTTGGGGAGTCAAGCATGTCTCACCTGCTTTAAACAGAATAAATTGTGTATGTATCAGGATGCCACATGGTAACTCATTAATGAACATATGCGATGTTTACATTTTTATGCATTAGTTTAAAATAAAATTTTAATTTAATTATTTTAATTAAACAATGCCCCCAAGTGTGCTTCCCAGCCGCAGTTGTCTATGTCAAGTGTTCTAAAGTCACATGTGACCAGGGATGCTGTGTGGGAGACATCCTGTCTCCCAGAAGACTCCTCTGTGCACCTTGTGCACCACTGGTGTAGAGGAAGGGTTGAGGTCATGCTGCAGGGTTGGGGTAACCTCCCTGTTTCTGCACATATTGCACCCTGATTTGTCTCCCTCATGTTCTCTGGGGCTCTGAAGATAATGTCTGCCATACTGCTTGGCCCACTGTAACTAGTATAAAACACTGATTTATAGTGATGTAATGCATTCTCCCCACTTTCTCCCATCATTTACTCTGGCTCCTCTTTAGATGTCTTCAGATACCATGTGAGGGTCCCCTGTGGAACATGTGCTGTGGTTTTCTCAATGTAGTCTGCACACTTTCCACCTCTGCACAGATTACAGTTTTCAGCTTCTTGTTTTAGTTCCCTATGGGTGCGCAATGTGTGTGTGCTGTGCCTGTATGAGTCTGCATGTATGTGTAAGTGCATGCATATGTGTGTATACATATTACGTATATATGTATGCATTGCTGTGGGTGTGCCTATCTGGTGTGTGTGTGTGTGTGTGTGTGTGTATCTTGTGTATAGGTATAACTGGTATGTGTGTGCATGTATATATCGTATGTGTAAGATATCTAGTGTGTGTTCATATCTGGTGTGTGTGTATCTGATGTACATGTGTGTGTGTGTGTATATATATATATATATATATATATATATATATATATATATATATATATGTTTGTGTGTGTGTGTATGAATCTGGTGTGGGTGTGTGTGTATTTGGTATATGTATCTGATGTGTGTGTATGTGTTGTGTGTGTATCTGGTATGTGTGTTGATATGTGCATATTTGGTATGTGTGGTGTGTGTGTGTGTGTATGTATGTATGTGTAGTGTGTGTGTGGTGTGTCCTGGTGTGTCCTGGTGTGTGTGTATGTGTGTGTCTGGTGTGTGGTGTGGTGTGTGTATCTGGTATGTGTATTGATATGTGCATATTTGGTATGTGGTATGTGTGTGTGTGTGTGTGTGTGTGTGTGTGTGTGTGTGTGTATGTCTGGTGTGTGGTATGGTGTGTGTATCTGGTATGTATGTTGATATGTGCATATTTGGTATGTGGGGTGTGTGTGTGTGTGTGTGTGTGTGTGTGTCTGGTGTGTGGTGTGGTGTGTGTATCTGGTATGTGTATTGATATGTTCATATTTGGTATGTGTAGTGTGTGTGTGTGTCTGGTGTGTGGTGTGTGTCTGGTGTGTGGTGTGGTGTGTGTATCTGGTATGTGTATTGATATGTTCATATTTGGTATGTGTAGTGTGTGTGTGTGTCTGGTGTGTGGTGTGTGTCTGGTGTGTGGTGTGTGTCTGGTGTGTGTGTGTGTGTCTGGTGTGTGGTGTGTGTCTGGTGTGTGGTGTGTGTCTGGTGTGTGTGTGTGTGGTTGATGTATATGTCTGACAGCACAGGCTCAGGCATTGTGTTCCGGCAATGCTTTGTTTCTGGCTGTGGCTTTGAGACATTAGTTGATTTCTGAGTTGTGTGACCTGTCACCTGTATGTCTCACAGTCTCTTCATCACAGCGGCTGCTATGCTGGATGGATAGAAATCCTTCTTCTGCTTCAGACTCGGACAGGCACGACACTCCTAAGTGGCAGAGCCTGTATTTCCAGCTCTTAATTTTTGGTTAGAAAATATATTTATCATTCATGCAAGTGGTAGATTTTCCATCCAGCCTGCATTTTCTACCATCTAATATGTATTTAGCCAGAATTTTCCATATTTGAGGTAGAATGGAAACGTGCTCAATCCCAGCATGGCTTCCTCTTTAGATTGCACATCCTGCTGTCCCAATGTTAAGTACCCCAGTGCCGTGTTTAGCAGGAGTGGGAGAACCAGGCTAGCTGTAAGACTTGGAGACAGCAATGTAAGATGGAGCTCTGTGTTCAAAGCCCATAGCATTCTATAACCCAGTACTAGCTCATACTGGCTAAGCCTGGGGAGTACCAGGAGATGCGGCCATCACTCCAACTGACAGCAATCCCACAAGGAACCAGTCAGAGGACAGCTGCAAGCCTACAAACAGTATCTCAGGGCCAGAGCTTTTATCCAGCTCAGCACACAAAATGAACTCAGTAAATATTTGGACACAAACACCCGATGTCCATTAAGAACGGGTTGGCTGACGGTGAAGGCGAGATGAGATGGAATTAGCACACTGGCCGGACCTCTCCCGCAGCTTCCTCTGCAGGAGACTCAGCTATTTGGCTGTTTGCTTTCTCACAAGTGACTCTGATGATGGACTGGGAGCACGGCAGCAATGGGAAGACATGGACAGATGGTTCGGCATGCTTTCTTTTGCAGAGTAGACAGATGTGTAGAACTGGGACAACACAGGCAGAGCCATGGGGAAGAACACCTCAGAATCTTCATGAGGATAGTCAATCTTCCCATTTATTGTGCACACGCTCCTATAATAGCTATTTAAATTTGTTGTATCATATCAGGTCCTGGTTAAAAAAAAAACAACTGTTGTACGCCATTTTCCATCTTCTACATGAGAAAGTAAAACTGAAAAATATTCAGCTGATAGCCCCCGAGCCTTGGTATTTATGATTCTGGTGGCTGTAAAGTGGGGAGTTTGGTCTGAACCTGATTCCCATATGTCCCACCTTTGAGGCTCTGTTGTGTGGATGGGTCATGTACAGACACTGACAGGCAGGAGGCAGGCCTGGGGCAAATAAAAATGGCAGTGGAGTGCAGCCTTTCTCCTCTGCTCTATTTTGGTGAGAGCACCAGGCTAAGCTTTCCTCAGAGCTCTTGTTTGGGGAAGACATGTAGGGTAGACTCCTTGATCCAAAAAAAAAAAAAAAAAAAAAGTCATGTGGCACAGTAGAGATCACAAGAGAAGAGACATTTTCTTCACAAGTCTGAAGGTCTGTGACAGGTACAGAGGGGTAGACACTGCTGAGAAAACCTGTCTTCATGAGGCTATGCGAAAGACATTTCTGGGTACTTCTTTAGGCACCCCTTCCCTGCCCCCCAGGACCCAACAGTGTCAAGCATCCTGTTTGTGACTACCAGTCTTCCCTCCTACCTGGGAGAAGAAACAACTCTGTCACATTGCTTTCCTTCAGATCAACAGTTAGGACTCATTTGGATGCCTCCCCTCCAGGCCAGCTGGTGGGGAGTCTCTACAGGTCTGGCAGCTAGCTGTGGTAATTGCCTTGCTTGAGCAGCTAGTAATGGCATGCAAATGGCTCACCACCACCAGAGGAACGGAAAACTTGAAGGCTGCCTCAGAGTAACAGACAACTTGAAGACAGCCTCAGAGGCTCACTCACTCCCCTGCTAGACTGGAAAGATTCACCCGTGCTTCTGCAGGCCTGTGAGTGGATCCCAGGAAGCAGCAGGCTCTGACTGGACCCATGCTGCCAATCCCGGCTCCTGTGAGTTTCTGTGGAGTCAGGGAGGATGTGTGCTCTGCTGAGGACATCTAAGTTCCTTCCCTGGCACTGGTGGTCTCTTCTCTGCCTCTGAACAGTTTGAAATCTGACCCTTCCAAGTAACTTTGTTAGGAGATGTCGCCTTTGTGAAGTCACTAAAGGATGTGAGAAGAGGAGAATTGGTGCCCTATGAAAGATGGAACCCTCTTGTCCCCTTTCCTGTTGAAGACAGTGAAAATCCACCTGTGAAGCAGGAAGCTGGCTATCTCCAGTTATCATAGCTTGATGTCTTGATCATAGACTTCCTTTCAAGCCTCCTGAACCACGAGCCTTAAGGAATGTTTGATCAGATACATGGTCTAGGGAGTTTTGTTATACCAAATGAGACTAGCTGAGGCCATAGCTGTCTTCTTGTGGGCTTGGAGTGTCAGGTGGCCAGGCTCCCAGAACCTAAACAGTCCATCTGTGTATACCCCTACCTTAGGCCAGGAAGGACAGTAGTGGTAAGTGAGAGTCAAGTTTGTATTGACACCAAGAGGCGTTTGGGAAGAAGGGATCTCTACTAAGGAGTTGTCTCCATCAGATTGGCCTATAGGCAGTCTGTCGGGGCGTTTTCTTGACTAATGGTTGGTAAGTGTCCAGATCATTATATGTAGTATCACCCTTGGACAGGTAGTTCTGGGTATTAAAGGAAAGCCAACTGAGTGTTCCATGGAGAGCAAGTCAGCGAGCAACATTCTTCTATGGCTTTTGCTTTCAGTTCCTGCCTCCACATTTCCACCTTGGCTCCTTCCCTGGCTTTTCTTGATGAGCTCTAAACTGTAAGCTGTAATAAAGACCTTTCCTACCAAAAGTTGCTTTTGGTCATGGTGTTTATCAAAGCAAAAGGAAGAAACCCTCGGGAAAGCTATATCTCTGTTTCCATCAGACAGAAAGATCTCTGTCTCGGTTCCTTTCCCCCCTCTTGAGCTTTTGAATTTGACACTGAACTTAGAGCATGTTAGGCAAACACTCCATTGATGAGCTATGCCTCCAGACTGCTCTCCTTGTTTATCTTTTATTTCAAGACAAGATGGCCTTAACGTTGCCTAGGTAACCCTTGAACTCCCTCTATCATTCAAGTCAGCCTTGCTCGAAATCCCACTGCAGTTGTCTTTTGAGGAACTGAGATTTCTGGCCCACAACCCCAGGCCCAGTTCAGTTGTCACTTCTGAGCCAGGGCACACTGTCAGAAAGTGGGATGAGTAGACTGAGAGAGACATCAAAGCCTTCCAGTCGCCCAAGAGGACATTTTGCTTCCTGCAATGACCACATGGATCATCTGGGGTTGTAGCATGCAGTCCAATGGGGCATGTGTGACCCTGACATCACTCCTGTCCAGCCCTCTCCAACATCACCTATCTTCATCCTACTGCCTGTGTGACATAGCACAGATTGTAGGTCAAAGCAGGATGCCCTCCATCTCAAAGAGAACTTGAGTGTCTCTCTTCTGTGGTACTGAGGTTTGAACCAAGGGCCTCACACAAGGCCTCCATCACTGAGTTTCTTTCAGTTATATTCAGGGTCTCACTAAGTTACACAGACTGATCTAGAACCCAGGCTGGCCATGACTCTCCAATATTTCTACCCCAGCCTCCTTAGTAGCTGGCATTATACATACCTGTCCTGCATGTTCCTGGCTTTCCTTCAAGCGACCCCAAGATTTGGAGTCAAAAGTCCTTCTGCATATGATTTTGGGATGGTGTGGCCTGCCTTGAGAGGGTCACATGATTTGACTTGGACTTTGAATCCTCACACTTATTCAAAGAGATCTTGGATCTGTTTAGTCCTGGTGTACTTCTGGGCACTGGGGTCCATCTCTGTTGCTGTGGTAAATCACCCTAACCAAAGCAACATATGAAAGGGGCAGTGGGAGAGAAACTTATTAAATGTACAATTCCAGGTTAAATCCAACATTGAGAAGTCAAGTCACAAATTTGAAGGCCTTTGTGCCATTCAACACAGTAATTACCTCTGACCAAGAAACTTACTTAGCAGTCAAAGCAGCAGGAGTAATGGAGAATAATATTTGTTCGCTGGCAGCTAGGCCTATACTCATCTAGCTTTCTTATACTGTTCATTACCATTAGCCTAGGGGATTGCATTGCCCACAGTGGGCTGTGTCCTCCTACCTCAGTTAACAATTAAGACAATCCCACCCACAGACGTGCCTGTGGGCCAACTTGATCAAGGCAAGTTTTTATTGAAACTTCTTTCTCATGTGAGTCAAGGTGTGTCAAGTTGATATTTAAAGCAAGCCAGTAGAGATGGGCTCTGTCATACGTCTTTTCTGTGAGCAGAGACTCCCTAGGTAAACACTTTTTAAATTCAACTCAATAGAAAGAAAACTGTGTACGTTTGGGGTTAATGTTTGCTGGAGACCCAGGTTACTCCACAGGCCGTGCCAAGACACCCTCGGGAATGTCCTTGTGATTCAAGGGACTCTGAGTAGTGACATCAGCCCACACAGAAGGCAGAAGGTGATTGTCTTTCACTCTTTTGTACTAAGAAGCCTGATGGGCATGGAGAGATGGCTTGATACTCTCACAGAGCTGCCTTCTGTCTGCCAGGGCTCCCAAACGTCCAGTGAAATTTTTAATCTTCTATAAAGATGTGGAATGGAGCAGCCATGAGAAGACCAACACAGCAGGTCTGGGCCAGCTAGAGCACACATGTGAGGGTAAGAGGACAAGGGGGAAACCAAAGTGCAGAGGCAGTGGGCAGTGGGACAATCAGGAGCAGCAGGTGAGTGAGGGGCACTGGTCTCCACATCAATGTTTATTTTACTAGCACTTACCACCCCAATACACACCACAGTCGCCTTCAGTGCTGGCTTCAAGAAAAAAAAGCCAAGCGTGTCCACCCTCTCTCCTATGCAAGATACAAAGGTCTGATCCTGTTTTCCCACTTGGCTCCCAGAGCTCTCACTCAGGTGTGGAATCTTGTGGGCAGAAAATTATACAGACATTGCTTCCAGTTAGCACCATCCCAGACCTTCTTTTATTAATAATCAGTTAATTAATTTACTTTCCATCCCAATCACAGCTTCTGCTCGTTCCTCTCTCCCGAGTCCCTCTCACTTACTTCCCCTCCCTGGCCCATCAACCTCATTTCCCCTTCTCAGAAGAAGGGAGGCCTCCATGGATATCAACCAGCCTTGGCATATATGCAGTAAGACTAAGCATATCTCCTATTGAATTTAGATGAGGCATCCCAGTTAGGAAGAAGGGATCAAAGGCAGGCAACAGAGTTAGAGAGAATCCCCGGTCTGGCCTTAGATGCCCCACATGAAAACCCAACTGCACAACTGTTAAATATGTGCAGAGGCCCTAGATCCATCCCATGCATGCTAGTTGGTGGTTCAGTCTCTGTGGGCCCCTATGGGCCCAGGTTAGTTGAATCTGTAGGTGTTCTTGTAGTGTCCTTGACCCATCTGGGTCTTTTAATCCCATCTTCTTCTCTCCTACCAGATTCCCCCAGCAACACTTAATGTTTGGGTGTATGTCTCTGAATCTGTTTCCATCAATTGCTGGGTGATTCTCTCTGATGACAGTTATGCTAGGCTCTTTCTGCAAGTCTAATGGCTTTCATTGACAGGGTCAAGACTGGGCTCTCTTTCATGGGTTGGGCCTTAAGCTGGGTCAGTCATTTGTTGGTCATATCCTCAAATTCTGCTCCATCATTTACCCCTGTACATCTTATAGGCAGGAAAAATTGTGGGTTGGAGGTTTTGTGGCTGGGTTGGTGCCCCAATCCCTTCGTTAAAAGTCTTGCCTGATTACAGGAGATGGCTAGTACAGGATTCATATACCTCCTTGCGGGGAGTCACCTTCATAGATTCCTGGGAGTGTCCATTGTCCTAGATTTCAAGCTTGTACCAGTGATGTTCCAATCCCAATACTCCCCCCTCCATCCTCCCCCATTTCATCCCTCCTGTTCCTATCCCCATCCCTTCTCCACCTAGTTCCCTTCCTCCATCCATCCCCAATGTCTAATCTATTTCCCCTTCTCCATAAGATTACAGTATCTCCCATTATGCCCTCCTTGTTTATTACTTAGCTTCTTTGGGTTTGTGATTTGTGACATGGTTAGCCTGTACTTTATGACTAACATCCACTTATAAGTGAGTATACACCATGTTTGTCTTTCTGGGTCTGGGTTACCTTGCTCTAATTCCATCCATTTGCCTGCAGATTTCATGATGTCCTTGTTTTTAGTGATTGAGTAACATTCCATTGTGTAAATGTACCCCATTTTCTATATCCATTCTTCAGTTGAGGGACATTTGGGTAGTTTAAGGTTTCTGGCTATTATGAATAAAGCTACTATAAACAGTAGTTGAATAAGTGTCCTTATGCTATAGTGGGGCATCTTTTGGGTATATGGCTAGGAGTGATACAGCTGGGTCTTGAGGTAGATCTATCCCCAAATTTCAGAGAAACTCACATTGATTTCCAGAGTGGTTGCACAGTTTTGCAATCTCACCAGCAATGAGTGTTACCCTTGTTCCATATCCTCACCAGCATGGGCTGGCCCTTGAGTTTTTGATCTTGGACGTTCTGACAGGGGTAAGATGGAATCTCTAGAGTTGCTTTGCATTTCGCTGATGACTCAGGATGTTGAACTTTTCTTTCAGTGCTTCACAGTCATTAGGGATTTTTAATTCAAGACTTTCATGCTGTTGGGATACGTTCTAGAGACCTAGGTCACATTATTTTTGTGATTATAATGAAATACCCCAAGTGTAGGTCATTTGAAAGGAAGAGAAGTTAGCATAATACCAGAGAGTTAGTGCTAAGGTCAACTCAGCTCTGGTGAGGTACCTCAGCTACATTACAACTCAGCAAATGACATCATGAAAGAGACCAGTGCAAGAACGGGGAATCATAAGATGAGACAATACCAAAGAGTACACTTGGGGGCCTGGTCTTATTTTTCCATCATAGTCCACTGCTGTGAGAACTAACTGAGGCCACATGAATACTACATTAATCTCTTCCAAAGACTTTGTCATCTGTCAGTCAATTTCCCAGCCTTCAACACAATCCCTGTGGAGCTAACTCTCTAGTGCATGGATCTCTGTGGAGTTTCTAGATTCATGGATTCACATCTAGGTTGCAATAAATGTCATTGCCTGAATACCAATGCCTTGCAGGATTTTAAGGATGGAGCTTATACCTGGCTCAGGCTCAGGTCGCCAGCAACCTCCTCCAAGGAGCCAGCACACTCCTATCATGCCCCCCTAACTCCTGTGAGTGCATATGTCCAATTCTGCAGATTGTTAGCGATGCCTCAAATATGTGAGCTTCTGCCTTTCCTTAGAAAGCTCTTGGAGAGCTGGCTTGGCCTCCCTGATTTCTGTTGTATCCCCAGAAAGGCCCTGAGCTCATCATAATTGACAGACACTTGTAATGATAGTGTCAGGACTGAACACGAACAGCCCCTGAACCTGATCTATGACCTACAAGGATAGGGCAGAGCAGGTGGGAAAGACATGTCTATGACAGAAGATAAAGGCTTCCCTTTCCAGATGCTATCCTGAGATGAATTACAAGTAAGACTTTTGAAAACTAGAAATCAAGTCAATTCAGATGGATACCCATGAGGGCTTAACAGGGTTAGATTTGACCCTGCAGAAAGTAAATACAAGGGCGATAAGAGAGGATTCAGGACCTTCCGTGGGCTACAGAGAGAGGGCAATCACAAATAAAGGCTTCCTCAGGCAGAGAGAACATGGGGCGGGCGGGGAGGGTTCTCAGGGAGAAAACAAATGTATGAGGAGGCTGCAGACCTCAGGCAGAGGCAGCCAGCAAGAATGCCCAGCAAAGGAGACCTTCTTGACCCCGCCTGCAGGAAGGATCTCACACCAGATAAAAACTAGCCAGGTACAGTCAACAAAATGACCCCCTTTGTCAGCAGTGAGCAAAATATTTTCAAAAGGCACCATGGACTCAATTCTTTTATCATTATGATAAAAGAAAGATTTAAAAAAAAAAACATAACACAAAGTAAATTAACACAGAGCAGAACAAGCTAAGTAAATTAGGAACTGAGAGCCAAAGACTCCAGTTATCCCAACCATGAGGAATGGCCTTGAGAACAGGGGGCCAGCTCTGTGCTAAAGGAAGGGCATTTTCTTTCTCCTTATCTAAATGACACCCCAAATGAATAAGAAAAATGGATGTTTGTGGACATTCTCTGGAATGCCTCAGCTGGTCTCCTTCAGACTGTCTAGGACATCAAACCCTAGGCAAGTCTGAGGAATCCACAGGGCTGGGGGTTAGGATGGGAAGTTCATGTGGAAAAGAGACAAAAAGAAGGTCTATGAGATCCCAAGACAGAGAGTTAGGCATCCCTAGAATAACCAAAAGTACCACAAAAGTCCATTAGTAAACGTGCATCTTGTCTACCTCCATCACGGACCATGACAAAGACCCCATAAAATACAAGATGTGGGTGAGGGAGGCCCAGACATACTCTTGCCTGAGAACTCTCCATGCTAACTTTATTGTGTTGCATTTCATACATGTTGCGTTCTCTCTTTTTAAAAAGTCTTAATATAATATTTTATTAAATCTTTTAGAATTTCATATTTGGATGATATCGATCCCCATTTCTTCCCTAGTTCCTTCCTGATCCAATCCCTACCTCTACATATCTCCCAATTCTGTATGTCCCTTTTCTTTTAATAACCCACTGAGTTCACTTTGGGTTGTCTATATGCTTATGGGGCATCTACTACTGGCTGTTGATCTATCAGGAGCACATCCTTAAATAAAAGTGTATCTCTCTTCCCCAGAAGTCATAAGCTGTCCATATCAACTTGATTGAAGATGGAGGCCCATGAGCACCTCCCTCTCCATGTAAGAGTGTTTACTCATTTGACCTTGCACAGATCTTCTTCAGGAAGCCCCAGTGGCTGTGAGTTCATGAGTGCAGTGGTCCTGATATGTCCAGAAGACACTGTTAAGCTCTGGTCTTTTTCAAACTTTGACTCTTACAGTGGTTCTGTTCCATCTTCCATGGTGGTCCTGGGACCTTGGGGAGGGTGAGTATAAATGTGCCATTTCCATCAGAGTGAGTCACTGGCGCTCTCCACTTTGACCAGCTGTGAATTTCTGCCTTGACCAACACTGACTGCACCAAGAAGCATCTCTGAGTCCTGCACTACCCTAATGGGAACAGAGGAATGAATTAAACAGTAGTTCAATACTATGTCCATTTAACAGAGTAATAGGAGTAATTTCTACAAGTCTCTGTTTGTTGTATTTAGATAGGTTCCATACCATGCTATCTTTTAAAAACCCTTTCTGGACATTGGTACCTATGCCAATAATCACTTGTTTAGCAGAAGTCTCCCTGTAGCTAGAAACCAGAATTCACAGACCTGGTGATGCTGAGGCTGAGGTCTGTCTGTGCTTACTGTCTGACACTCCTTCTCCTACCCTGACACATGACCACTAAGATTCCCAATGAGATGCACAAGAGGCAATTCTCCAGCTCAGATCTCAATCTCGTTTCCTCAGCACACAGGGGATAGGGGTGATCAGCTCAAGAAGTGATTGGCAGACTCAAGAGCCTTCTCTGAAGGGTCCACCCATTGCAGTTTCTGGAAGATTCCCTAGGTTCTGAGATGAGAAAGAAAACCTCAATCTGTAGTAGCCTTCTGGTCACTTTAGTTTTCTGTAGACTCCCTTACCCACAAAATGTGGGCAACTTTCTTGAAAGATAATTAAAGTTTAAACCCAGTGGGAGAGAGGTAGCCATTTTCTAGCCAGAAAGGAGCCTATGAGGAGGCCCCAGTGCTCTGGCTTAGTTTTGTTTGTTCAGAATTTTTTAGTGTAAAGGGCTCACAAAGACTCACAGGCCACAGATTTGCACAGAGAGGAGATGGGGCTACTGCAAGAACCTCAGATCAAGTCCTGTGGAAGGTCACACTCATCTGAACAGAAAGAACCTGAGGCTTCTGGGGGGCTTGGGTGGAGGACGAATGGGCCAGCCACTGAAATGAGGACCTTGGATATCTTTTAGGGAGTAGAATTCAAGGACTCCAGCCACTGAGAAAGGCTCAAGGTGGGCATCTCTGTGCCCCATAAGACACCTCACTGAGATAGCCCTGAGAGAAGAATCTGGAATGTGGCCAAATACTCTGCTAATAAGCTGCTGGAGAAGGGTTCACACACAGGGAAGGCAGGTGCAGAACCACATCCCCCTCCCCACAATGGCTCCTGCCAGCCTTCTGCTTAGAGCAGAGGGGGCAAAGAAGGCCTCTTTAAATCCCAATGAGGGTTTTGGTTGTTGTTAGTATGCCACTGAACTAGCATACTAATACCAGAATCCAGCGTCTGTTATTGCTTGAGAGTGACAAGGAGATTCATGGTGGAGCCCGTGTCCCTGTGCAGGGCAGGCAAGGAAGGTAGCCTGCAGCAGCAACTGGAAAGGTCATCCAGAAAGGACAATAACTCTAAGTCACTACATCTTGTTCCTGTCCCCAATGGGTACAGAGTGTGCATGCATGCACAGTGCATGGGCCTGCAGATCTTGGTGCACACAGGCCAGACTGTCTGAGGTCTGCAGCGCTGCAATACCTCCGAGCATGCCCTGTGTCCCTGATTGTTCTCAAATGGAGGTGTCTTTCCTCGTCCAGCTTTCACTCAACAGCCCTCCAGTGATACCTATGCACAAATCTCCACTCACTCCCCATATTCAGTATTACAGACAGCTCCTGAATTTAATCCTTGGGCAGTAGGATGCTCTGACTGGCTTCCTGCGATTTCCATCACCCAATGTCCAGTCCGCATACTGGGATTTCACCTGATTCAACCTACTTAGTCCTGCCTCGACACAGTGCTTGTCCCTGGCAGCAGTCTGCAGCTGTACAGCGGTACACCAGTTACACCCTTCCTGCTGCCTCAATATGCCATGCATCTTCCCCAAGGGTAATAAGGCATGGAATGGTGCCAGCTCTCCCATGCTCATCTGACACAAGAAAACAAGATCGCCTCACTCTCAGATGTCCCAAGGAAAAGCTCCCCAGAGATTGAGACGGGCTGACCAGCTCCTGTTGAAGTCATCAGAAGAAAGACGCCACTGCAGCGACTCTTTAGACACTGGTCAGTCACATGTATATTGACCCTGCATCACATTTGCATATGTCACACCATTCAGCACTAGGAACCAAGGCTTCTCAGATCCCCACAGAGAGACTGACCTAGTTATACTTGGTGACTCATCAAAGCATCTCATAGTTAATGCCTTAAACCAAGAACATTGGCGTGCAGGGTTTCATTTTTATAGAAGCAACCATCAAAGAAACAGGCAGGAACCCTGAACTCAGAAAGCATCAAGGGAATCAAGCTTCCAAGCAGGGAGATGACTCCAGAAGAAACTATAAATGCCAGCAGGGCTGGAAAGGTCAATAGATGTGATGTCATGGAGGAGGTGTGGTGTGAATGGAGGGAGATTGACCTGAATGAAGGGGACAAGATGTGAATGGAGGGGGTATGATGTGAAGACAAAGAATAGCAGGATTCAGTTTGGAGCAAGGAGGTGAGGCCAAGTGGCTCCCCCACTGAGAGGACACCCTGAGTACCAGTCTGTAGAAGAAAGCAACAAATAAGGTAAAGGCTGATCATAGGCACTGGAACAGATCCGGAGGTATGAAGGATGTGTGGAGAAGGTCAGGCTGATAGAGTGGGTATTTTAGGATGCATCTTGCACCTTAAAATGTTAACACCTAACTCTTAGTGTCTCTAGGCACAATCTGAACCAAACCAGGGCCTTTTACAGATAATCAGGGTCTGGTGAAGTGTTTAGGGTGGGCAGTGTGCTTAGGACAAGGGGACATTTAGACTGACCTACACAGTTAGGCATAAGAGGGTGATGTAAAATGATACAGAGAGAAGGTGGCTTTCTACACATGAAGAAACATCATAGACCGTGAGAGCTGGTCAGAGGCCTGGAAAGAATCATTCTCAAAGGTTGCGGAAGAGCCCAGTCGTGTTGACATGTCTAAGTCAGGCCTCCAGAATTGGTAGAATGTGTGTGTGTGTGTGTGTGTGTGTGTGTGTGTGTGTGTGTGTGTGTGTGTGTTATACCATCCACCAGCAGAGATACAGCTTGCAGCCCACTGCCTTCTGTGGTGATACTCCTAACAGGCAGGGACAGCTTACAGAAAAGAATGGAAATGAAGACAGAATGCAAAGGGACAAAACCAAGGTAATGGGGGGGGGTGGATTATCTACCCCTGTACACACTGAACCTCAGGGAGACATTGCAATGGCATTAAGACTCATAGTAACTCTACATGTGATTATGTAGCTCAAATGTGTATCACAACCACATAAAGAGCACTGGTTCAAAAATGGTCTCAGAATTACTACACTTACTGAGTATAGGAAGTAGGTTTGTTTTGTTCACTCAAAATTTAAATCTTATTTAGAACCTCAAGAGTACCATTTACATCATGAACATACCACTCTCTCCCCCTGTAACTCCTCCCATATCATCCCTGCTCAGACTCAAGTTCATGACCTCTTCATTATATATATGTGTAACACATACACAAACACACCCTACTGTGTCTCTTTAGTGTTGCTGGCTGGTATGAATGTGTGTTTAAGGCTAACTACGTGTAACTGAATAACCTATCAGAGGGCTCATTTTTGGAAAGGAATGACTTTCCTTCTATCAGCAGCAATTAGTTGCCTGAAGCTCTTCATATAGGTCAGGCACCTTGTGAGATTTTCCCCATCTACATTGATGTGTCAACTGGTGCTGACAAGCAGGTCTTATTTAGGGGGTCATGTTCCCAAGATTTAATGAAACTTTTAATGAAAACACTACCTGGTATCAAATATCATCATCTTCTGGCTCTTACAATTTTCCTTTCCCCTCTTTTGAGGTGATCCCTGAGCCTTCAGTGTACAGACCGTGCTATAGATATATGAGTTGGAGCTGAGCACCGAATATGTTTTGATCAATAGTAGATATGTGTAATGACTCCGTCTGCTGCAAACAGAAGCATCTTTGATGAGAGGTGAGAGCTGCACCGATCTGTGGGTATAAGAATAAGTATTTAGAATTCTTATTAGTTATAATTATATTAGTTTAGGAAAGAGAGGTTTCTAAGGCTATGAAGTTCCAAGGTACATCTTGTCATCTCTAAGTTCTTCACAGCCCCGAGAATTGTCACAGAATGCGTCATTATCAAAATAAGAGAGGAAAATTAACAGTCTTAACTGCACAGACAAAGAAAAATAAATAGAACCAGTGACCTGGCATCACATCTTAAGAATCCTGCAAATGAAGATCAAATCACTGTCGGTGAATAGAAAGAAGTCAGTGAGTGAAGGCACGGCTCAGCCTGAAACAGAAAGAAGAGAGAAAATTAAGGGTCAGTAGGAAAGGCAGCAGATGTGAACAAGCCCCGGGAGGGGAAAAAATGTATCAATCTTGGGTGCGATACAAGACAATCCAATTCATTACAGCTCCTGAAGTTCCTAAAAAAAGAGGAATAGCAGGTACAACTTCGAGACTATAAATTTAAAAAGTGTCAATGAAATGGGAAATTACCTTGAAGATGCATCTGCTGAACATGGCCAAGAACACAGGTTTAGAATCATCTTGGTAGCCCCTGATTTATTGAACAAATTGTGTCTGCCATGTAACAACACTGAGCGCCTATCCCCACAAACAAACAAAACAAAAAAAGGGTGACACGAAAAGCAATTCAAAATAGAATTTATCCAAATAGCCAAGAGTAGCAGGGTCATCATCACACAGCGTCTTCCGAAGCTGTAAAAGGATAACCCCAAGCTGCCATGCAGCCTAAGCCAGCTTACTGCTGTCATGTGGTCCTGAAAATAGTATTATAGGGAAATAATGAAATTCTATCTTTCAGTATAGGTGTGAAGACACTGACTGGAGGAATAGAAGCAAGAAGTGGCTGGTGAACAAAACACAGTACAGTCAGGTGCTCCCCAGTTCAAGGGGAATAAGTGTTTGGAAATAAACCAATGTGCCCATAAAATAAAAGAAAATAAATAAATAAATGTGATGAATAGATTACATAATTGTTTGGAGTTGTGCAACACACACACACATTCAAAATACATACACACATACCATACCACACAAATACACACACATACACATGCATGCACATGGGAAAACATATATGCATGCATATACATACACATGGTACACACATACATGCATCCATGTACACACACATGCACATACATATGTACCTCACACACGTGCACATGAACACACACACAAAGGCACACACTACACTCAGACACACACAAACAGGCACATACATCCACACATTTTTTTAACATGTTTACAGACTGACCACTCTCTACAAACAAGAATTAGATGGCGATACCATCATTATTCTAATAATTCTGTCTACAAAATCCCCAAGACACATTTCAAATCTAATGGTAATTACTGAAAAGACCGGCAATGAGCACCAAGAGACCTTTGCATCTGCTATTCTCGCTTCTGTTCTACATGGTGCTGAAGCCATTGTTGGGTGAAGGGGGCGGGGTAAGGAAATCTGAAGGATAAAGATGGGAAGAAGAGAACAAAGGTGTAGATGTAAGAAACCTAAGATTCTATAGAAAAACTAGAATTTATTCCTAAATTGGGTAGAGTCGTTTGACTTATGGCATAAAACCAAAACAATAGCCTCCAAACAAAAAAGACTACACCTCCCTCTTCCAGCTCCCACAAAACTGAAGACAATCTTCTGATAGGGCCTACCACCAGCAGTACCAAAGGGCAACGAACTAGAACCAAATCTAAAGAAAGCTCAAGACAGCCCCATATGGAATTTAGCCACAGGAAATAAAGACAACGTCTATAAATGGGAGGATGCCCCCCCCCGCCCCCCAAGGCTCAGGCTGACTCACTGAGAAGTGTCATCCCTCCCCAGACTGATGTATATATTCAACACAATCCCACCGTGAGTCACTGGGGATTTTTCTATGAAAATTGACAAGATTCTTCTGAAGGGTATGTGAAAAAACAAAAGGCCAAAAATAGCTGAGGAGATCTCCAAGAGAATGAACAAAACTGAAAACCTTGCCCCAGCAGATGTCAAGACACGTTATGTAACCACAGCTGGAGGACTAGCCGAGGTTCGGATCAGAGCACAGGAGCAGGAATAGATACAGGGAGCTATCAGCTGCACAACAGCGGTGCGGACAGAGCAGGAGACAGACAGGGCTGTGAAAGCAGAGATCCAAACGGGGGGAAAATGCCAAATGAGCTCCTAGCCAGTGTTCTGTGGCTGTTCCCTTTGAGTTGAAGGAGGGGTTCGTGGGGCTCAGTAAATAAATGAAACATACAAGCTTCAGGAAGCTCCCCAAATGGAAAAGATTAAGAAAGTCCCCCTCCCCCGGGGTTATGTAAGCAATAACAATTTGTTAGCGAGGGTGTGCCCTGACCTGCAGAACTGCCTCCACGTTGTGCAAGGAGCTTCAGGGCTAGAGTTTCTCTGAGTGGTCTCCTGGCTGGGGTGGAGTTTTCAGTAATGCAGCTGCATTGGAGGACTCAGACTCCTATAGGTGCGTGTAACTCCACAGTTCTGCGTGTAACTTCTCATCCAAACTCACTAACAGTCTTTAGCCGGCCTTTCAGTTCCCTCAGTGAGGTCCACAAATATTTATGCTCATCCCTCCAGGCTATGTGCTATCTAGCAAGTATTTCCAAACATACCGCAGATATCTGAGGGGGAAATAAAATATAAAAAGAGTTCCAGAAGGACGTACAAGACCAAGTTCCCCTGAGACTTGTGAGGGGAATGTCTACTAAAGGGATGTAAACAGGCCTTATACTCAGCCCATGTGAGCTCTGAGAGGTGGGCATGGAAACAGAAGACTTCGGAGTAGAAACATCCGCGTGGAGAAGCTGAGGTGGAGAGGGATTTAGCAATAGCAATGGAGCCTTCTAAACATATTCTGCTGGATATTTCAGAATGGGAGCTCCTTATAAAACCACTTCCAGTGCCAGCTTCCGTTATAGGTGGTCAAGCGGAAACGGGTCAGAGGCTGACCTTTCGCTCACCATAGTCTTCCAAGTTACAGGCAGACAAGAGTCTGGGCAGATCTGCTTTCAGGGAAGGCAAAAGCAGTGGTTGCTCCACTCTGGATTCAGCTTCGCCTCAGGCCAATGTCTGATGATGAGACCTTGAGGCCTGATTATCCTAAAGCCAGACTGGCTACAATAAGGAGTCAGAAGTTAAGAAGGAGTGAGCAGTGGTTCTTGGTCCAGAACCGGGTTACAACTGCCAGGCATCGAATCTTCAGAGCTGCCAGAATCTACAGGACCACAAGATGACTGAAAACCACAGAAACCCAAAGCTGAAGAACTTAGCCAGCACAGACACCTCAGCAAACTTCTGAGCATTTTACTGAGAACTGGAAACCTTAACAAAGAGCCAACAAGGCCTTTATCACCAGTCCTACCATGTCAGGACCAAGGGCCATGGAAATGGACCATGAGAAAGCAGACCAGGAATACGTGGATCACATGGTCACAAGCTGAGCCAAAGGAAGAGCCAAGGTCAAGGTAAACATGTGGAAGGGATGAGGGATGAGCAAGGGCATAGAGAGATGTCCGGTTGGAGACAAGCGAAGTACCAAAGTTCTGAGTGCCTGAGTTCAGATGCTCAGCACTCACATGAATTGCTGGGCACTGAGGCACACACCTGTACTCATAGACCAAGGAAGGCAGAGACAGGAGAATTCGTAAACTTCAAATTCAGTGAGAGAGCCTGTCTCAAAAAATAAAGTGACATTTGACATCTATCTCTGGCCTCCATAAACACATACGCACACCTGCATGAACATGAACACACATACACACACACAAGAACAAACAATAAAAGCCACCACCCTTGAAGGGGTGAACATGCCCCTGAAATACACTCCACCCTCATGCTGTTCCGAGCGCTGTGGAGAGACATGCTAGAGCAGAAGGAGTCCTGGCTTGGGCAGAACTTGCCCAGGGCAACAAGAAAAATTATCAGGAGGATTGATGCCAAGTGCCCTGGATGTGAACTACAAAGCTTCTAAGTAGCTATGTCCAATAAGCAGCATGATTTGAGGTGAAGGGCAGCTGTGGTGAGAGAATAGATGGGGATCTCCGTGAGGGAACAGAGATGGCAAAGATAACCCAATAGAAACTTTCATGGAGCTGGGCGGTATCTGAATCTTTGAACCTCCTGCAAGGGGTCATTGCAGAATGAAGCAGGAGCCAGAAGACAAGACACTAATTAGACGACAAGGACTCAAGATGGGAAAACTAACACAAGTCCTTTAGTGGCCTGAGATCTACAGTAAGCGATCCTTCAAAGAGAGGAGAGAGAAGTGGAGATGAGGGAACACCTTTGAGAATGATGGCTGAGGGGCTGGGATACACTCATTTGGTGGACTCTTGCCTTGAAAGCACTAGAGCCCAAGTTTGATTCTCAGTTCTTAAGGGAAAACAAAGAAAGCATTAAAGGGACGCTTGTAACCCCAGGGCTGGGGAGGTAGGGACAAGCCTAGGGCTTGCTGATGAGTCTGCTTAATGGACTTGGTAAGTGCTAGGCATGTGTGTCAAAAAGCAAGGTAGACATCCCTGAGAAAGGATAGCCACAGTTGTCTCTGGTCTTCATAGCTATATCTGTGTGTGCTCATGAATGCATGTGTACACACACACACACACACACACACACACACACACACATGCACACACACACATACTTGTTGGTGGAATTTTTCTGAATTTGCTGGGGTTGAAACTCAAAAAAGTCAATCAATCCCACTAGGGTGACTCTAGACAGAGTCAACCCCATGCATATTACAATTCATGATGTCAAATCAAGTAGCTGAAGACATCTAAAGCAATTGGAGAAAAATGTTATGAAGGGCCAGAAGGTTATTTCTGCCCAGAATCACAAAGGCCAGAGGCAGCTGAGCAGCCTCTCTAAAGTGCTGTGGGGAACAGAGAAGTTCTTTACCAGGGAACTTCTGCTCAGGGATCGTGGGAGTGAGATGAGGATAGTCACATGAAAGGTGACAGACTTGGTTGTCCTGGACACCTAGGGGCTAGGGTAGTGCTAAAGTAAGTCGGCAAGCAGACACGGTGAAACGCACCAAAGGTGCACAGTACAGGTTGTCAGTGGCTATGAGAAGAAATTCCTAAATGTCTTTTGTATTGTAAGCCTGCTAACACACTGTGGTGTGAAATATATGCCAGGAACCACACTAGGCACAGGCACAGGCACAGGCACAGGCACAGGCACAGGCACAGGCACAGGCACAGGCACAGGCACAGGCACAGGCACAGGCACAGGCACAGGCACAGGCACAGGCACAGGCACAGGCACAGGGAGAGGCCTACAGAGGGACACAGCAGCAAGGCTCTAAGGTACTGTAGAACAGGTTGAACATTGAATACTCAAAGACTGGGAAGTCCAGGGCACACACTGTAACCCCCCAAGCTCTGCAAACCCATGCTCACTCAAAGGTAGGACAAAATGCCAGTAAAATATATGAACTTCTAAAATAGATGTGACAGATTAACAAAGGACAGATGAAAGTAAACATTAAATCTAATTATGCTGATGACTATATAAACAAGAAATAAAAGATAAAAACAGTTGGAATCCGTAAAACATAATCAAGGCTCCATTGACTAGTCATCAGACAGTATATTGAAGCATAAATGCAAAGAATGAAAAAGTAAAATGAAAACTGTAGGGAGAAAACATTCTGGTGTGCCTAGAATGGTGACTGAAAAATACGGGGTGAGCTGGTAACTAAAGACATAAAGGTCTCTTCAGGATAAAAGCCTCAGTGATTCTTCAAGACATCCACAGAGCATACAATTGTCCTTTTTAACCATCCTGCTACCCTTGTGCACACATAGGAAAAAGCCACTCCTGGAATCATAACTGTTAAAACGGTCTTTCTATCTTAGATAAGAGACTACATAACAGAAACAAAGTCAAGGGGCTGGAACAATGGCTCAGAGGAGAAGAGAGCTTGCTGTGCAACCAAGAGGACCAGAGTTCAAATCCCAGTGACCCTGTAACAGGCCAGGCATCCCACACACACTATTAATTTTATCTCCTTGAGGGAAGAAGACAGTAGGCCAGCTAGGGCTTGCTGAGTTCCTGCCTGGTGGAGGAAACCCAATCCCCAGGCTCAAAAAGATACCCTCCCACAAAGGACGAGGAAGACAGTGATGGAGGATAACCCTCACCACCCTCTTCCTGGCCTCCAAGAGTATACAACACACAATCTACATACATAATTAACACACAGAGGTGTGTTCACATAAACTTACTCTTAGACAAATAAATCTTTAAAAATGTAATTCGTGGGCAAATAGATGGAACCTGAAAATATCATCCCTAGTGACGTAACTCAGTCACAAAAGAACAAACACATATGTACTCACTGATAAGTGGATACTAGCCCAAAAGTTTGGAATACCCAAGATTCAATTCAAAGACCATATGAAGCCTAAGAAGGAAGACCAAAATGTGGATGCTTGGGTGCTTTTTAGAAGGGTGAATAAAAATACTCACAGGAGGAAATATAGAGACAAAGTGTGGACCAGGAGCTTGACAAACACAGAGGCAGGAGCTCGCAGGCAACCATTGGACTGAGCTCAGGGATCCCCAATGGAGGAGGTAGAGAAGGGACTGAAGGAGCTGAAGTGGTTTGCAACCCCATGGTAGGAGCAACAGTGTCAACAGGCCAGAACACCCTCCTGCTCCCACCCCCCAGAGCTCCTGGGGACTGGACTACCAATCAAAGAATACACATGGAGTGACTCATGGCGCTGGCCACATATGTGGCAGAGGATGGCCTTGTTAGACATCAGTGGGAGGAGAGGCCCTTGGGTCTGAGGGTGTTTGATGCCCCAGTGTAGGGAAATGCCAGGGCAGGAGGACGGGAGCAGGTGGGTGGGGGAACACTCTCATAGAGGCAGGGGGAGGGGAGATGGGATAGGGGATTTCCAAAGCGTAGACCTGAAAAGGGGAAAACATTTGAAATGTAAATAAAGAAAAATATCCAATAAAAAAATGTACCAAATTAGGAAAAAACCAACTAAACACAGCAATAATTTGATGAGTGTTGTAGATCACAGGGACCTAATTTGGCATTTGTAGAAAATGATAAACGTTGTATGCATCTTTCCCAGAGCATGTGGGATGATAAGCTGCATAAATGACTCTCTGGGCTGAGAAGTATCTTGATATATCTTATACCACGGAAACCCTGCATTGAAGGCTACCTAGATAGTATCCTGATATATCTACCTTATAACATGGAAACCCTGCATTGGAGGCTTTCTGAATAGAAAAAGACTAAATTAGAATTTGACACTTAAAATAAATCTCAAACAACTGGTTATTAAACAATTTCTTCTTCCTCCCCTCCACATGTTAAAGGTTTGTTAATTCTTACTTCCTGTGGGTGAGTGCTTTGCCTGAGTGTTCGTCTGTGTGCTGTGGCATGCCTGGTGTCCACGAAAGCCAGAAGGAAGTGTCCGGTCACCCTAGCACTAGAGTCACAGTCAGCTGTGAGCTGCAATGAAGTTCTTGGCATCGAACCCAGGACCTCTCCAAGAGCAGTCCGAGCTATTAAGCACTGAGCCATTGTTCCAGCCCATCTCTCTCACTACCTACAGAGCTGTGCTAGCATGGAAACATGACCCCCTTTAAAGCTCTGTCCATTTTATCAGGACTCTTCTTAACTCAATACCCACCCCTGCTATGTGCCCTGTACAAATACCCACCTGCTATTTGTCTGCATAAACCTGCATTTCCTGCATGCCATGCATCAAGGGTCATGCATTATGTACCCTGTGGTATTCAGCTTCTTCTGGTGGCTTTTTGGGTCCTTTGACCCCGACTCATATATCAGGAGCTACAATGTGGGTAAACACCATGTCTACTTATCCATGCACCCAGATAGGCGTTTAACATTTCCATTCCTGGGATCTGTTCTGGTTTTGCATGATATGAGGGTGCACCCAGAAAGCTTTGTCTTCCTATGGTGTTTTTGAGGTGGCAGGGCCTAAAGTGCCTGGTGGGGAAGCCCTTTGAGAGGGACTCGTGCTGGTCTCAGTGAGTCCACTCCAAGTGCCTGTCTGGCCCCAATTCTCCTCCCTGTTTCTACCATAATGGAGGCTCTCACTGGAGGTAAAACAGCTGTGGAAGCTGAATGCTGGGCTTGCGGCCTCAAACTCCTAAGATAAATAGCATTCTTTCTCTTAAAGTAGCGAGCCTTAGGTATTTATGCTGTAGTCGCAGCAAGCAGACTAGGTGTGACTTTCTCCCACAATCCTCCTGTGCTCCTCCGCATACGCATCTCTGGGTGGACTTCCATTTTCTATTCTCTCGCATAGACATTGTGGAACGGGATGCTCTGGCTCTATATATGGCTCTTTAGAGCACTATTGTATGGGTTTATTTGTGAGTGGGTGGGTATCAGCATCCTGTGATGTCCATGTGCATGTCTAAGGGCAATTTGCCTGCTTCCCTTCTCTCCTTCCACCACGAAACTCAAGTTATTAAGCCTGGTGGCAAACGTCTTTGCCCGCAGCGATCTTGATACTATACTTCTATACTTCTAACTTCTAACAAAACCACACACCAGCTGATGAAATGACAATGCCTGCTGTGTCCCGAGTCCCCAGCCTCGCACACCCTTGGCAGTACTGCCCTCTGTACCCCCCAGGGCTCAGAAAGCACATCCTCATTTTGGATTTAATTTGCATTTCCTCAATGACTAATGATGCTGAGAGGCTTTCTATGTGCCTTTTGCCTTTGTGATCGTCTTCCTTGGAGAATTGACCATTCAGTGCCTTTGTCCAGCATTTAATTGGACCATTAATCTTGTTATTACTAGCTCAAGTTCTGTATACAAACCCTTCATCAAATACATGAGCAGTGAATACATTTTCATCCTCTGCAACTATACTCTTCGTCCTAGAGACATTTATTTATTTGTTTATTTTTGTCTGTTTGTTCATCCGTTCATTTATTTACTTATGTTGGGGCTTTTCAAATGTCAAAGATTTGTGTGTGTGTGCTTAAATATGTACGCATGTGTTGGTATGTATATGTGGCTTTTGGAGGAGGTTGTGTGTGTCTGCATGTGTTCATTTGGGCGTCTGAGTTTTGGTGTGTGGGCATAGGTATGTGCCTCTGTTTGAGCACATGGAAGCCTAGCAACAACTACTGTGACCTTCTTCTTTAGTTAGCACTTGCCTCTGTGTTTCATTTTATTTTTTTGTTTGATTTTGAGACAAGGTCTCTCACTGTCCTGGAACTCCCCAGCCTTGGAATATGATCACAGGACAATATCCAGACCATAACCAGGACCATATCTGTGACCATAACCAGATTTCCCTGTGGGTACTAGGGTTTCAACTCAGATCCTCACACTTGGTCCAACTAAGCTATCTGCCAGCCTCCTAGATACCGACACGTTCAACTTACCATATCCAGTTTATTGGATTTTTTTTTCTTCTGCACATCATATTTCCTGCCATGTCCAGGAGCCCTTTGCCCAGTTCAGTGTTACAAAAATTACCCCTAAGTTTTGCAAAATAGTTTGTAGGCCTGTTTAAACTTTAATCAATTTTGAGTTAATTTGGGGGTACAATATGAGCTAAAGTTCTGAACTCATTTATTTTATGCATATAGATATCCTATTGGATCATCCAAGCATAAAGTATGTAAAAGTCTGTTCTTTCCCAGTTTGAATTTCCTTTCCATCGTCAGGAAGCTGGATGGCTGATGAGTACCCCAGGCCTAGAGAGCTTGGTGAAGATCCATGTGTTCAGATCTCCTAAAATTCATATTGAGAATTGAGGCTTGAGCTTTGCATATGGATAGGTGGCTAGCACTTACCTTCACGATGCTCAGTCATCAGATCGACGGATGTGGAGTGTCTTTCCTTTGGTTGGAGCTGAAGAGATTGCTCCGGGGTTAAGGCATGAAATCCTTTTCCAGTAGACCTGAGGTTAGTTGAGTTTCCAGCACCCATCTCAAGCAGTTCACAACAGTCTGTAACTCCAGCTCCAGGGCATCAAATAGCCTCTTCCAGCCTCTTTAAAAATAAAATACATTTTAAAGGACTACTTTGTAAATTCCCATATTCAGATCATAAGCCCTGTTGGTCCCACTAAGTTTTAGGAACCTATTATTAAGGGGCAAGTAGAAATGAGTCTGTTTGGTTAATTTTACTCTTGGTTCATTTGTTGCTAGTTACCAAAAATACAATTGGGTTTTTTTTTTTTGTATGTTTATCTTGAATCCTCTGATCTCTTGAATAAAACATGAGCAAAAAAAATTATAGAGGAATTAAAACATTTTTCAAACTGTCATAATAATTAAAATGCAACAAATCTAGTGATTGTAAAGTAAGAGTAAATGGTACTTTTAGAAAATTTACAATTTGAAATGCTAATATTAACAGTATTTTTTTTCTTTGTTTTGATTGGTTCTTGGAAATTTTTATACAATGCGCTTTAATCCATTCACCCTCCTTCCCAGCTGCCTCTGGATCCATTCTCCCTTCCCTATCCACCTGGTTTTGAATCCTCTTCATAAAACCATTAAGACCATTTCTGCTGTCCAGATACCCTTGGCTGTGTGGTCCACTGGAGCATGGTTGACCGACCATAGGCCACACCCCTAGAGAAAACCAAACCTCCCTCATCCAGCAGCTGTCTGTTGCCAACAGCAACTGGGCTAGGGCTTGTTAGAACTTCATGCTCATCTTCTTCTACCATACTTGGATGTGTTCTGAGGCTTGAGCCTTTCCAAGTCTTGTGGTTACTGTCACCATCCCCGTGAGTTCACGTGTATGGCTGCTCTGACATGCCTGGGAAACAGGGTTTCCTTGTACCCACCCACCACTCTGGCTCTTACAGTCTTCCATGCCTTCTCTGCACAGATCCCTGAATGAAGCTTTAGGAAGGGGGTGGAGCATAAATGTCCCACTTAGGGCTGAGCTTTCTACAGTCTTTTAATTCCCTGGCCTGTTGTAGGTCCCTAGTAATTCCACTTCCTGAAGGGAAAAAAAAGAAGAAAGAAGAAAAAGGAGAAAAGGAGGAGGAGGGGGGAAGTGGGAGAGGAGGAAGAAGAAGAGGAAGAGGACAGACGAGTCTCAGCTGAGGGCTGAGAGATGCACTGATCTACAGCACCATTATTAGAGCCACGAACTTGTGGTTAGATAGATCCTAGCCCTAGTGGAAAACTGCCTACTGCTGTTTAAGCAAAGAGAATTTAAGGCTTAAGCTTCTAAATTCAACCTTAAGAATCTAGAAACTAGACAGAATAGAACCTGAAGTGCAGACAGAGAAGCAAATAACTAATTGTGAGTCCAGCAAACAAACTACAAAAGTAATAAGAAAATGACAAGTTGGGATCATCCTCTATAACGGAGGCAGGGTTCACAGAGCCTGTGCTGCCCCTCCACCTGGCTAGATAGCCATAGATGGCTTTCAACTAGCAATCCTGGGGACAGGACTGGAGAGTCCTTTCCTGCTGCTCTTCCAGCAGACACACACACACACACACACACACACACACACACACACACACACACACACACACAGTCATATAAGGCTTTCTTTTTAAAAAAAAAAGTTTAAATCCTATGACACCCCTGTTACTGCTGGAATTACACACATGCACCACCATACCTGAACTTTGTGGTCTGAGCATCAAATTTGCTGCGTATGAGCACTTAGGAAAGCACTTCTCCTTCTGGGCTACACCCTTCCCCCAGTCCTAGACTTTCTTTTCCAAAATTTAGTAAAGTTTTAAATGTTTAGTAAGACTAATCCAGGTTTTGTTTTGTTTTGTTTTGTTTTGTTTTTGTTTTTCTTTGAGACAAGGTTTCTCTGTGTAGCTCTTGCTGTCCTGGAACTCACACTGTAGACCAGGCTGGCCTCGAAATCAGAAATCCGCGTGCCTCTGCCTCCCAAGTGCTGGGATTAAAGACTTGTGCCACTACGCCTGGCAATTTTTTCTTTTTAAAGAAGCACAAATGGTGTTAACATGAAGAACAGAGATTAGGGTTGGCAACATATAAACAGTCAAAGGGCTGCTGCATAAAGTACATAAACAGATTCTATGGGACTGCAACTTTATACCAATGACTTAAGTCAAACAAATAAATCTCTTAGAGAAGATCTCCAAAGAAAATTAAGGGAAGGGTGTGAATAAACAAAAAATGGTAGACAATGCCCTCATCAAATATAAGTAAATCAATAATTCTTTTTTTATTAGATATTTTCTTTATTTACATTTCAAATGCTATCCCAAAAGTTCCCTATACCCTCCCATTCCCTGTCCTGCTCCCCTACCCACCCACTCCCACTTCTTGGCCCTGGCATTCCCCTGTACTGGGGCATATAAAGTTTGCAATACCAAGGGGCCTCTTTTCACAGTGATGGCCGACTAGGCCATCTTCTGCTACATGTGCAGCTAGAGACATGAGCTCCAGGGGGTACTGGTTAGTTCATATTGTTGTTCCACCTATAGGGTTGCAGACCCCTTCAGCTCCTTGGGTACTTTCTCTAGCTCCTCCACTGGGGGCCCTGTGTTCCATCCAATAGCTGACTGTGAGCATTCACTTCTGTATTTGCCAGGCACTGGCATAGCCTCACAGGAGACAGCTGTAAATCAATAATTCTTAATAATCAAGTATTAAATTGATCCTAGCAATATCTACCTGAATATGGACTCTGTCACAGGAAGCACAGGAATCCAAGGTTGGTTTAACACTGACAATGAAGGATAAACCTGGTGCTAACTGGAAGGCAAAGAGAAAGACACATGACCGAATTCCACATTCATTTATATGGCGTAGAAACTCTCTCAATCTCTGAAGGAAAATACACATGCAAATGCCATGTGAGGCCAACGAAAGCTACTTTGTTTGTGTAAGAACAGCTACAGTTAAAAATACCCACAAGAAATTTTTGTAAAGATTCAGGATAGTGGTATCTCTTGTACATTCAAAGGGAGAGTACCCCCAGTTGCAACTGCTACTATGTAAAGCAGTCTGCTCTTGTCTAAACTAGTCAAAAGAGTTCCTACCCTGTTACCTACTGGTTCCACTTAGAGAGAAGGAAATTGCACATTTATGTAAAAAGGGAGTGGGGAGGGGTGTGCTTTAAAGGATATCTTCCAAAGCTGGGAACCATGGGATAACCAGCAACTTGGGTCACAGTGGGTGTCTTAGTCAGGGTTTCTATTCCTGCACAAACATGATGACCAAGAAGCAAGTTGGGGAGGAAAGGGTTTATTCGGCTTACACTTCCATGCTGCTGTTCATCACCAAAGGAAGTCAGGACTGGAACTCAAGCAGGTCAGGAAGCAGGAGCTGATGCAGAAGCCATGGAGGGATGTTATTTACTGGCTTGCTCAGCTTGCTCTCTAATAGAACCAAGACCACCAGCCCAGAGATGTCCCACCCACAAGGGGCCTTTACCCTTGATCACTAATTGAGAAAATGCCTTACAGTTGTATCTCATGAAGACATTTCCTCAACTGAAGCTCCTTTCTCTGTGATAACTCCAGCTGTGTCAAGTTGACACAAAACTAGCCAGTACAGTGGGGTTCTGGGGTTCCCCTTTCCACTTGCTGCCTTGAGGATGGAGCTTAGGGGGCTCCTCAATCTCAGGGGGCTTGATGAGTGTGGAGATGGCAGGAATCTCTTGATCTGTACCGGGGCTACATTAATGCTGTTTTTTTTTTAATTGTTATATTATTCCTTAGATTATGGTCTCCACATTTATGTATTTCACTAGATTTGTGTTTACTAAAAATTTATCCAAACATTTCTATATATTTCTTTTAAGACCAAATATACGTTTCAAGCATAAAGGTTAATATTGCATCCCAGAAAACATACTAGAAACAGCTAAACAACAACAAAGGGAGACGTGAGCCTTGAAGATGAGCCTGAGAGAAGCAACCCTTGCGGCTTTCAAACCGAAGGAAATGAGGAGTTGAACAGAAGAGTCTAAAGGCAACCGCCACAGTGGCGTGTGATTAGACTGTAGACTGGAGTAAATACCACCACCCTGTGACAGGAGTTTCTCACATGACAAAGACAACGCGGCTCCCCTTAGGCAGAGTCAAACTTGGAGAAACAGAGGGCAACATAGTGGCATCCTCATCCTTGGGGCTGGAGGACGAAGAAAAGAGAGTGATCGCCCTATAAGCAGGGGAATTGCTACAAGACTGAACCTATGAGAGGTACCTGACACATGGGATGCTTACTGGTCAAAGATTGTACATGCTCTTAAGAACTTGCTATGACAGTAGAGCAAGAGTGAACTAACATTGGAAAGAAGTTAACATTAACAGTGGAGAAGACATGGTTAGAGCTTCTCTACCATCCATCCCCATCCCTCTACTCCTCATAGAAAACCCACAGCCTTTTTTATCTGACCTCTTTTTAAGGTCTATTACAAGAGGCTGTGCCTATAAGTAAGTTGTTCAAGGTCACAGAACTAGAAACGTGGGGGTGGGTACATGATTTAAACACTGTGAGGTGGCTTAAAGGAGAAATGTTCCCCCATAGGCTCAGACATTTGAACATCTGGTTGTCATTTGAGGATGCTGTTTGGGGAGCCCTAGAAGGTGCAGCTTTTCTGGAGTAAGTGTGTTTTGATGGCTGCGGGGGTGGGGGAGGAAGGGCCTCTGAGAATATGATGCCTCGCTCACCATTAAAGTGCTCTTTCTGCTTCCTTGCTCATGGTTGAGATGAACTCTCACATTACTACTCCTGCTGCTGTGCCTCCATTCCATGCTCATGGATTCTTACCTTCTCTGGAATTATGAGCCAAAAAGAAGTCTATTCTCTTAAGTTGTTTCGGTCACTGTATTTTAATTACAGCAACAAAAAGGCAACTATTACACTCAGACAGTGATCTTCCAACATAGCTTTTTTATCCCCCACCGGTGCCCGGGATAGAATCTAGGACCCTGTAGATCAGTGGTCTTCAGCCTTCTTAATACAGCAACACTTCAATACAGTTCCTCACGTTGTGATGACTCCCAAGTGTAAAATTATTTCGTTGCTACTTCATAACTGTACATTTGCTACTGTTATGAGTTGTAATGTAAATATATGAAATGCGGGATATCCAATATGTACTCTGTGAAAAAGGCATTTAGCCCCCAAAGAGGTCGGAAACCCCCAGGTTGACAATCATGGCTGAAGATGTTAGTAAGTCCTCCACTGTACCTGTTCAAAACTGCCTCTGAGTGACACATGAGGAAATCTGCTGTAATTCCCTTCAATAGAAAAGAAAAAAGACAATCAAGAGATAGACACACTTGAAGAGATCATTTGCATAACATTAAAAGAGCCAAGTCTACCACAGTGGGAAGCACTACGCATCCAAGCAAGATAAAAACCACAGGAAACTATAGTCCATCTTCACATAACAGCATGGTACAACCATCCAGAAAGGAAAAAGGTGAATTGTATGGCCTATTAGCTGTGCTCCCTGGTGACTACTTACTTCCCCTATGACTGAATAATCAGCTTCCCACATGTTGGATTCTGCTGGGTTTGGTCAATAAGGGGTTCCAGCAGAAAATCAACCATAGAGGGGTTCCTCCCCTCTTCTCCTAATATTATATCAGTGGAAGCCTCACCCCTGCTGGCTCCACCTCTTACAGACCACAGGTTACACAGGACCTGCCACTGTAGCCTTATCCCCTTGGCCTTTGTGTCCTAATGGTCCACAGCCTCGCTGTGGTTTCTAGGATACCTCACATCCCTCTTTAGCACTGTCCACACATCTTCAGGAGTGTTTGCTGAGGTCTCCTCCCTAAAATTTCTTGGTGTGTCTATTATTTACTCAAATCCTTTCTGATATGAATCATGAGACTCCAAATGAACCCAGCACCAGAATCCCAACAGGACAGAAAGGGACTGTATCTGACACATCTTTGACTGTGGGCTTCTGAGTGCCATAGTGATACAGACCTTGACTGTGATTGGCAGGAACATGGCTTCTGGTCACCTCTCCTGGAGACATTACCTCCTCAACAAATTAAGATAAGCATCCATATCTACATGTTACTGATTAAGATCAAGGGCCTGCACAAAGGAAAACATAACTTTAGATGTTTAGGTAGTTACAGTGAACTGAGAGCACTGAATGTGAAAATCGTCATGAAGAACACTTGTGAGTGTGAGTTACCCCTTAGCCCTATTGCCAGCAAATCTATATCCTGTGGCACAGAGACCTCTGTTAGGGATTCCTAGAGGGATTCCCCTATTCCCAAAGCTCCTTGATCCCTCCAAGCCTATGATATGCAGCTCAGTCCAATGGTGGGGCTGTGGAGTCTCTGCCGAGACTTCAGGGGGATTGAGAGACCTGTCTGTGGCAGATATTTGAGGCTAGCTAAAGAGAGGATTCTGGGCTTACTTGACCAGGAGAAATAACATTTCATTTGATCTGCCTAGATATGTTCCATGGGACCTAGGGATCATTAGCCAAACATCTGGATGGAGCTCTGAACACATGTTTGTTTTTTAGGTAGCACTGGTGGCCCTTTGCTGCATCACACACAAAGTTTTTAACTGGAGTCCTTTAGAGTCAAGGCTCTGAAGAGAAGTAGTGACTCCGGGACAGCATGTTCAACTGTAAAAACCCTAGCCCTATCTTCAGAGACTTCTTAGTCCAAGGTCACACTGAATAAGTGTTTCCCATGATGTGAGCACTCAGGAAGATGAGGATCCAGGAACAGTGTTTCATATGTGACTCCTAAGCTGTACCACTAAAAGTGTGACAATCACATTCTTCAGTAAGGCTTAAGGAATCGTTGAAACACTGTGCCCACCCTCTGGGGATCTGGAGACAACCTTGAGGTTTGTTCTTGTCTCCATATGGCTGTTCACAATATTCTAGGGCATGGAGAGACTTCTTCGTGATTGTGAACAGGAGACTGTGGAGTGGACACATAGGCAACTGGCTTCCTAGGCTGTGTCCTGAGAACTACTTTTAGCTCTGGTAGCAAAATTCTAGCTGTGTCTTTGTCTTGAGGATCCCCGACCTCAATCTAAACTATTTTCACAACTCAGCCTTTTGTGGGTCATTCTGATTTTTGAGGGGGAATAATCTACAATGCACATACACAGGATGCTTTAAAATTTCCCTCAAATCTCTTGGTGGAGAGGTGTGGTGTAAGCATTTACTGGGTAACAGTTAAGGAGACTCCTCCCCCTTCCTGGGCTTACTGGGTGCCTGTGTAGAGAATGATAAACCCTGGGCAGGGTTGAGGGTGGGGGGTGGACCAAACACCATCATGTTCAACTAATCTATGTCAGGGTTATATGGACAGACTCATGGAATTAGAAATGAGTGGGTCACAGTAGGGCAGCAGGAGCTGGCCCAGCTCTGTAGCTAATTTCTGAAATCAGAGTTAAACTGAATTCATTAGAGATGACATCACCTCACAACTTTCCCACTGACAAACAGATAAAGTGACTATAATGGGTAATCTCAGTTGTCTACTTGACACAGCCAAGAAGACAAATGAAATGTCTCTATCAAATTGCCTGTGAATGTTTTCTTGGTTGCCAACTGATGTAGAAATGCCTAGCCCATCATGGGCAGTACAATCCCCTAGGCAAGTTGGCCTGGATTGTATAAGAGAGCAAACTGAGCAAGCCATGGGGAGCAAGTAAGCAAACAGTGTTCCTCTATGGTTTCTGCTTCAGTTCCTGCATTCAGCTTCCTGTCTTGGGTTCCTGACCTGACTCCCCTGGATGATGGAGCTGTAAGAACAAGAAGAAGAAGAGAAAAAATTCTCCCCAAGTTGTTTTTTTCATGGTGTTTATCTCAAGAATAAAAAGCAAACCAAGACAAATGCTACAGCTGAACAGGCTGAGAGTAAGATTTCATATTCTTCTCCCACAAGCAAAATAATAAAGGAAGTTGTGCACACTACCTAGGGGAGGCAGGGACCATCAGAGATGCTGAGGCAGCACGTGACATGCAAAACCTTCTCTGATTGGACCATTCCCTCCATTGTTTGGCTAAAGTCCAGAAGCATGTGTAAGGACTGGGGATTAATTTAAACCCTAACATGGATAGTTGCTGTTCACAGCTGCTGTTCTGGAATCAGTGGTATAATGGAGATCAACAGAGGCTTCCCTTCTGGAGACCATGTTAAACCTGGGGAAATCATGTTGCTCTTAACGTTAGTGAGTGAAGATGGATAATGCACATTTGATGTCTTACTTTGGGTCGTTCCAATGAAGGGAAGCAGAGCTACATTAACACAATAGCTCTGAGATGTTCACTCGTGAAAGGACACGTTCAAAAGCAACACATCACAGTTTAGGTGAAAATTAGGTCAATTCAAGAGACTCAGAACTGGCCAAAAGACAGATTAAGTGAGTCTTAGCCCTAAAGGGTATGTCTCTGTCATCCTTTCCAAGCTTCAGGAAACATTACAAAAGGGGGACAGAAAGGGTGTAAGAGCCAGAGTGTGGAAAGTGATGCTGTGGAACCCTGTCTTCTGAATGTGATGTGGTCATTGCATTGATGACACAGCACATCTCGTAGTACTCGCACCAAAGCATGGGGGTATGAGGTCACTGGTTGAGAGGAAGAGGAAATGCATTGGGGAGAGGGTGAGATGAGATGGAGTAACTTATGATCATGATGTATCATAGAAATGTGTGAAGCCATCAAAAAGAAAAACAAATAAAAGCCACAACATAAACCCATGTAGCTGTAACTTCATCTAAAAGCAGGAAGACAAGAAACACTGAAGAAGAAGGGCTAGGGTGGTTTCTGTCTCACACTTTCTCTCAGTGTCTTCCCTTAGGATAGGCTACACCAGGAGTTCCAGCATCCACCAGTTAACACAGCAGATGGCATCTCACATCTAAGGCTAGACAGGTCCTGTTCTGCCCACACTCTTGCTTCTCTTTGCTCATTCTGACTGAAGGCAAGAATCATGATAGAGACATCTCTGCAGATAGATCCAGTGTCTAAGGAGTGAGAGAACATGGTGAACATCCCCCAGGACAGAATTCTACAGTCAGCCCCAGAATGAGCTTGATATAGGTCTCTGTTCAGTAGAACCTTCAGATGAGGACAAGTTGTCCTTTGACCACAGCCTTGTGAGGCTCCCTGAGCCAGAGGTGAGGTGTTTTATCACATCTGGCTTCCAAACCAAAGAAACCTGGAGATAAAGAAAATGTTTGCTTCAAAGCTTTGGAATATTGGGCTATTTGTTACAAGGTGGTGGGTATCAAATACAGAGGAAACAGGCACAGTAAATGATGTGATCCAAAAGAAAGGTCAGGTGGAGCCGTTAAATGTGTAAGTCAAGTCTGCAAATGTTAGAAGTTAAAGTATACAAAACTATAAAAGATTTAATTTATAAAACCAGGGGCTGGAGAGATGCCCAACAGTTAAAAAGCAATAGCTGCTCTTCCAGAAGGCTTGAGTTCAATTCCCAGTACCCATATGGCAGCTCTCAAATGTCTACACCTCCAGCTCTAGGGGATCCAATGTCCTCACGCACACAGACATGCAGGGAAAAGACACCAACTCACATAAAATGAAAATAAATAAATCACTAATTTGTGAGGTGAGTATAACATTTTAATGATTTGTACTTAGTAAACACACCTAGAATATAAAAGTCAGGAGATCAAAACTCCAGGGGGATATTAATCTACACAGAAACCTAGGCTGAGCTTCAACACTCCCCATAACCAGCAAACCCGATAAGTGAATTATCAAATGTGGGCAATATTTGGGGGCTTCTGCAACAGTTACAACATAAATGGCCTCATTTAGAAAGGACTGGAATTACTCTCTTACAGTTCTGGAGGCTGAGGCAATCAAGACCAGGGGTTTCACGCTTAGTGTCTGGAGAGGGCTGATCTCTACTTCCAAGATACCTTTGGGATGTCCTGCTGTCTAGAGAGGAAGGATTCTGTGTCCCCACATAGACATTGACATTGGAAAGCATAAAGGGTTGGGTCCCTGCATCCTTTATCATGTGTATGAAGATCTCCTGACCTAAGCATTCTTCAGTGTCCTCACCCAATCCTGCTTATTGCATCTAGGATTCTTTTTTCCTACCTCTGTAGGAAAAGGAATTCTCTGTAGGAATTTGGAGGCAAGCAACCCAGTTGCCAGAGACCTGTGTAAAAGCCACATCTTGAATCTCACAGAAATAAATAAATAAATATAAAAATAAATAAATAAATAAATAAATAAATAAATAAATAAATAAAAAGGGAGAACCGTAAGAAGCAAGAAACAGGGAACCAAGTCAAAGTCGGGTTAAGGAAATATGGAAAGATGAGCTATGCATAAGTGACAGAGAAAAGGTTTAAGCTAGACTTGAAAGACAGAATTAGGATCAGATGTGTAGAAATTGTAGAGATCTCAGAAGATGACGGTGTAGCTCAGTGGTAGAACCCTTGCCGAGCATGGTGAGCCCTGTACTCTGTTCCTAGAGCTGCAAACAGAGAGAAGGAAATATAAGGATTTAAGTTGGCTCCTGTAGGGTTCAATCACAATGAGACTCATGGTTTTCCTGCCACAAGTGAGCCACAGGTAGAATGGCACTGCTTGAAAACAGGAAGAAAGAGACTTGTTGTGTGGAGTGACGGTCTGCTAGCTGATTGTGAAGCCCATGACCATGTGACCAAAGCAAGCTGCCTTAGTTCTTTTTCTGTTGCTGTGGCAAAAGACCAGTGGAGTCTGGCTCGTATGTCCAGAGAGGCACAGGTCTCATGATGGAGAAGGCTTGACAGCAGTCAAGGCACACATAGCAGTGGGAGGCAGAGAGATCACATTTGATCCCCACACAGGAAGCAGAGAGAAAGAGAGATAACAGAAAGTTGAGTCTGGCTTTAAAACCTCAAAGTGCTCCTACTCCTACCCCCAGTGCCCCATTTCCTCCACCTCCTAAAGGTCCCATAACCTACCCAAACAGCACAGCGACCTGGGAGCAAGTGTTCAAATGCATGACTCTATGGGGAACACGCCTCAGTAAAACTGCAACACAAACTTAAATCCAAACCCAAAAGGGTTAATTTTATTTAGGATATCTCTAACTCACTTTCCTCCAACTGCATCCTTCCTTCCCCCCTCCCCTTTTCTTTACTTTTCTCCACCCACCCCTCCTCCTAGCATCATTACATCTTATTTTGTGGCAGATGAGTATTTCATCTTTACATTGTCATGAATATGTAAATAGTGTCCCTGCTCTGAATATGTAATGCAAGGTGATCACCTCCCTGTAAGCAACTCCTATTTGTTTTCTTCAGGGTTATCCATGGGCTCCTTTAAGTTTGTTTTTCAGTTTTTATTATGTTCATATGGACTGAGGACTCTAAATCCCAAGATGTCACTGTAGAACACCTTCTCCCTCACAAGGCACAGATTCAACTGCAGGGTATCTGCTTCATTTTTCTCCTGGGCTTGCCCTCACATCCTAGTCTGAATAACCATCCTGCATGAGCTCCTCCCTGGGTGCTACAGTCCGGCATCACTCTCATCCCAGAGACAACTCTCTCGATGAAGCCATGCTTTGGTGTAGCACTGCGGTTTAAAGATAGGTTTTGCTGACTTGTGTATTATTGAATCTTCCTCAAAACAAAACAGGGTGATAGGATATGCCCCTCTAAACTTCATACACGAAAATGCCCATGTCCTCCCTTTACACCCGAATGAAAGTTGATCTGGGTATAAAATTTCCCCCTAGACATTTTGAGATATATTTATTATCTGCTTTCAGAGTTGCTATTGAGTGTGGCACCATTCAGCTCTCCTCAGGCCTTAAAGGGGACGCAACTTTCCCTACTCAAAAATATCTTCTACTTCCAGCTTTCAGTTGGATGGAATAGGTGCAGGTACATATCCATGATAAATGACACTAGGATGTCTGAGCTCTCTTAAGTTAATTTATGTTATACAAGTTTACCTAAAATGTTTACTTATAGGCAATGCCGCTAGGCTCCTCCCAGGGACCTAACAATGGATTACATCAGCATCTTTGGCAGTGCCACGTGCAGATGCCCTGGCAATGTATAAAAGGACTGCTTACTACCCCACCTCTCTCTCTCTCTCTCTCTCTTTTCTCACAAGTTCCCCCATGACTCTGTTCCTGTCTGTCTGCCTCAACCCCTTCTCCAGGTCCTCACATCCCTCCCTTCCCCCAGATAAACCTCTCTTATACCAGGTTTGTCTCATGGTGTGATTTCTCATGGGATGCCTTGGCATTGGCTTGCCAGGTACCACTCACTGCCTGCCACCACATTGTATTTCAAAACATGAGATGTATTATGAACGAAGGTCTCTCTAGGTTCTGCTAAAAACAGAACATTTCTCTTTAGCATCTACCTTGTAATGAAGTGAAGAAAATAAGTAGAAAAGACAATGCATATGTAAACCACACCAGAGGTTAAAGGTTGGGGGGTTTTATGCATGAAAATGCCAAGAGACAAGAGTCAGAAGAAACTGCACTGCAAAATGAGGTAAGAACATCAGGAAAAGCAGGAATTGTAATGCTTCTGAGGGAGAGAGTAGAGACCCATGCAAAGCTTGTACCCACCCACTTTTGTAGCAATAACACCAGGACTAGGAGTAGGGATTTTCCCACAGGGCAGGAGGCTGGAACCTAGCATCAAGCTGCTCACAGTATTTGTTTTCAGGTGAAGACTCACATCCTCCTGATGGTAATCCGATCACCGAACTCTTCTTAAATTTATTTATTTATATTTTGTGTGTATGAGTATTGTCTACTTTTATATAAGTACACCATGTACATACATTACCTGTGGGGTCCAAAAGATAGCATCAAATATCCCCACTAGAAACTGAATTACAATTGTGCATTACCATGTGGGTGCTGGGAACTGAGCCTGGGTCTTCTACAAGAGTACCAGTACTCTTAACCACATGTGGGTACTGGGAACTGAGCCTGAATCTTCTACAAGAGTACCCATACTCTTAACTACATGTGGGTGCTGGGAACTGAGCCTGGGTCTGCTGCAAGAGAAGCAGTGCCTTTAATGACTGAGCCACTTCTCCAGCCCTCTGACTGGGTTTTGATGTGGGGGAGCAGGAAGGTAATTTTTCTATCCTTTCAAGGGCACATACGTATCCCCCATCAGGGTCTCAGGTTCATGAACTCATTTCAAGCCCATCACACTTAACACAGTTGTGGTGAAGATTGAAACTTCAGCATATGTGTGGGAGGGGCCATATTGATCCTTAGCAAGCTTGAAGGCAAAGATGTTTCAGTTGTATGAGAGAAACAGAGGCCAGTACAACGAGAGGAGGTGAGGGAACACAAATCCACCTCAGAAGACCCCTGAGGCCTTGGAGGCTTCTGACAGGGTTAGAGATTGTTTAGACCCCATTCTGACACAAAGAGAGAGCCAGGGAGGTGGTTTAGCAGGACCAGGGGCCCAGCTCAGCCTTTCCCTTTTCCTACCAAAGTCCCCTAGCCCCAGATCTGGTCTTCGGGGTGACAATCCTTTCATTACCACAAAGAGGAAATTTCCCTTTTCTTTGGAAACTCAGTTGTGTTACATGATTTTTTTTTTCTTTTGGAAGTTGTTTTGTGAGAGGATATCTTGTTGAAATCGACTCAGGAGAGAATGTTTTTCTGAAGCAGACATGTAAGAAAACATGTGATGCTTTGCTGGAGGAGAGACTTGAAAGGCTGTGTGATGTTTGGAAGGAGTCAAAATGGAGTCCCATAAACAGTGAGAGGTCGTTCTTGTGTTGCTAGACATGCAGTGCTTTGCTGGTCTTCGCTGGTCTTCACTGGTCTGTGCTGGTCTTTGCTGGTCTTCATTGGTCTTCACTTTGTAGAGAGAAACACACCAAAGAACTTCTTGTGGCATTCTAGCTGTCTCTTGCCTCTTCTACTGACACATGCCGAGACTTGTGGTTTCTGCTGGATAAAGCCACTGCTACTAATTTGTGTTTGGTGTTTGCTATTGGACTGGACTGCTGTTATCCTGACTATAAAGAGTGAAACCACCTCAAAGAAACCCCAAAGGACCACCCCTACTTCTAAATAGGTCTGCAACCCCCTTTTCTTACAAGCCTTCTTTTTCTCTATGTCTGGGCCAGAAGGGAGGTTGAAGCATTTAAGAGCCCTAAATAAAGTAGGTTTAGATAAAAATCTAAGCCTATATTACCATGTCAATGAGGCTGTGATGGGTGATGGAGCTGAAGGGGCAGGTTATGTTTTTCTGTATTTAACCTGAAGTTATTTTCTGATCATCAAGAAGTCTGTTGCCCTGGGCAGCCACCTGGCCATCCATAAAGCCTGAAATGAAGGCATGAATGTGCTGACAGAAACTTGGAAACCCTCCCTTTCCGGGTAAGCATACAGCCCCAAACTGTCACACAAGATTCTTCAAAACGCACTGGAAGCCAAAAGCTCATCTCCAGGATGATGGACAGTTGGCTGTCCTGGGATCTGACAGCGCGTATTTCATCTTTGCAATAAGCTTAGCACAGAAATGGTGTGTGCCCATGGCTGCCCACAGCCCTCCACCTGCCCTGTCATCCCTGGACCGTGAAGCCATCTGCATTAGTACTAAATGCAACGCTGCCACTAGCAAGGTCACTTGTGAACGCTAGACTTCCTTCATTGTCTACATACCACAAAGAGTGATGAAAAGCTCATCTTCCCAAATCAAGTTCTGGGAAGGCCCTGGCTGCTGATGCTGTAAGAACAAGCTGCTATATTCATTAGCCGGCAGCCCATTACAGTAGATGAGGCAAGAGCTCTGTGGAGGGGGAGTTCAGATATGAGTCTTGTTTGTCTGAATTATGGGAAATTAACACATCCCGCCTCTGCTTCCTAAGGTGATCACGCTGGCTCTCCTAGAGGGACAGAGAGCACAGGAGCGGAGAGGCAGAAGAGGGAGTACAACATATGTCTAATTTTGCTTTGCACAGCAACAAGCATACCCACTCATTAAAAAGAGACGAAGAGATATTTATATATAAAATGAATGCTTTTGATTTGATCCCTGGAGTGAGATGTCATGAATTGCTGTTAATTTGGGTCTGTTTACTAAAAATTTAATGCCTGCAGAAAACCTATTTGAATCATCGCAAACGCAGTAACATCTACCAGGAAGGGAACAGGAAAGATAGTGGTAATTTGCGAGCAGGCCTGAGCAAGGCTTAGCTGGCCTGTTAACGCCTGCGAGCTGCCCAACCAGAGGACTCCAGTCCAGTGCAACATCAATCAGAAGGGGGCCCCCCAATCCTCAGGCCTGATGCATCAGTCAATCCTTTGGTTCCTGAACATTGCTATTCGTACATGACAGTTATTGCATTCTGAGCTCTTTCTGTGAGTGGGTTAATTATCACGGAGATTATTCCATCATAAGATTCGGTTGCTCTCTGCCTGGCAAAACAAAAACTGTTTTGTGAGATGTGATGGAAGGAGCCCAATGCAGTCATTATATCTAAGCAGCACAGAACTGAGCCTGACAAAGGACTGCATCCCTGGTAATGACATCCCCAGGGAATGAAACGGTGGGTAGAATGGGGACCTTTGATCCCAGATCTTCAGCTGAGCTTGAGGGAACAGGGCGCCTGCCATGTTGGGCAGATTACTTGAAGCAAAACCGTCTTCTATACCTGCCCTCAACATTGTTTCTGCCATATTCATTGCTCAGGTGTTACAGAGTGAGGGTCAAAAGAGCAAAGTGAGTCGCCTTCATTTTTAGTCTTTACAGGCACCGTAGCCCATGAGTATTTGTTTCAGAGGTGGGTGAGAATTCTCAGCATTGGCTCCACGGCTCCACAGCAGCTGTAAGGATGCCAGGGCACATCTAGGCTGTCCAGGGGAGATGTGGTGATGCAGAGATTGTAGCAGAGTGGAAAGAGTATAAATGGAACCTCATAAGCAGTGGTCAGCTACACCTCATCTCCAAAATGGGTTCCTTTCACTACACTGAATCAATGATGTCTCAGCTTAGCAGATGTCCATCACTATTCAGTGTCCAGTCCTACCTAGAAGCCTGAAACAAAGGTACTGCCCCATTCCATGGAGCATCAGCAGACTGACTCTCTAGACAGGGAATCACTTCTTTCCCAGGCCATCACCCTTCAAAACCAAGTCCAGAAGGCTTGAGATGAAGTTAGTTTTACATTCCACGTGCCTCTCTGTCTACTCAGCTTTTCTGTAAGGTGGGCTTCCCAGCCCATGGGATCTCCTGTCTCCTAAATTTCATGTGCACCTCTATGTTATTCCCAGAGAGAATGACTGGCTCTGCATGCTCTCTTAGACTTTCTCCATCCTTTCCCCCTGGAAATGATCAGCAGGATCAACCTCACCTAGCCCTCTGGGATTCGAGTATATCAGAGACATTTTTGTCCTTCCTGTCTCTTTTCTATTGTGGACATGATGCCAATTGGGTTAGCCACTCTGCAGCTTTATCTGACTGACCCCGGGTCTACTCAGTTTCTTTAAAATAACCCTTTGATGGCCAAACATGCTCCCCTCTCTTTCCTGGGACAGTTAGACTAGTCGTGTCCACCATCTCAAGAAGTTATCACCTGTCCATCTCTGGAATATGCTGTCAGCAGCTGTCTTGGATGACCTATATAGAATTGAGCAAGGGCTGACAGGATCAAGAATTCTCATCTAAACCAAAAGGCCTCCAGGAATATAGTATAACTCTGTTACAACAACTCAAATAAATAGAATATAGAGTCATTTATGGTCAAGAAACACAGTGACTGGTGTTAGTTGTCATTGTGTGAGTACAGTGCTCCACTTCAAGGGTCCTATGTATGGAACCCTTTACTGATGGCTCTCAGATCAGCTGGGACCACACCTCAGCAATGAAAGGGCGGGCTCTCCTCTCTAGCCTCAAAGTCACAGCATATACTGTGGTGCCTGTTAGACAACACGGATCAAACAGCCTTCCACACTATAGAAGAATGAACATGCAAAAAGCACAAAGCTCAGGAGAAGGCAGAAGTGTCCCCAATGTTCTTACCCACATGGTCTTGGCCTCTCTGTTACCTACAGAGGCCCACAGAGCCACCATGAATCTGCCCCCAACCAAGCCCTTCCAGTTACACATATATTGAATTTGTCATCAGCAAAAATACCTTTTGCTCATAGGCACAAAGGCTTCTGTCATGTGGGTCAAGTTCTCGAGTTGTTTTGCAAGGACAGAAACAAATACAAAACAACACTTGTATTCTAAAGCTGTCCTTACCTTGGTCCTGGAATCTTGATGGCCACTCGATGGCTGTCACTTCAGAGCCGGGTCTCTCCTTTTACAAACGTATATACACAAGTAAGGAAAACAAGAGGGGGGGTGGGGGAAATGAGCCAGAACTGCTCACTTGTGATACAGAATCTGACGGTGAGCTGAAGATGTGTTGCAGACCAGCTCAGCCTGCTACAGAGTGGAGGAATGCTGCGCTGGGGGCTTAGGGTTTGCTGTGGTTGGTACTCACACCATGGGGACAGGCCAAGGGCTGCCTACCCAGGTCTTCTCTCCGGAAAATGGGGCAGCAGTACCTCCCAACTGGCTACCCGAGCTTCTGCCTTTTCTTTCTTTTCCTCTGCAGGATGATCAGCCTGAGCAGATATATTCCCAGAATTCCTGGTGCAGATAGACATATGGATAATTCTGTGATGGGTGCTGGTCTTGAACAGTGACTCAGGGGAAGAATGAAGGGTGAAAGTGTTAGTTTTGAGCAGAGACCTACTTCCTATGGTGAAGTTAGGGTCTTAGGCTCAGTCTGTGTCTCTGCCTAGTGCCCCCATCTCAAATGGAAAGGTTCAGTGATAGCCTCCATGTTCACCTGCCTAAGGTCAAGGAGGGCCATGCTGCTGTTGCGCTCAGCACACAGGCCAAGTATGTCCTTTTCCAAGTGTCCTAAGTTGAAGAGTAAATGATTTGGTACAATGGATCGAGTAGCACTCTGTGCCTCAGTGTCCCCAATTTCTTCTGGAGAGTTGGTATCCAAGGCCAAGACTTTCAAGAGCAGGCAGTGAACAGGTGCCCTGAGGCCCTAGGTATTGAGCCATCATGACATTCCCTCAGCGGTATCAGCTTCTGCCTTGTGCCACGTTCTTCATTGTGATTTTGCTGCCCCAATCTGGAGGTGTAATACCGATGGAGTTATAGTCTGTAATCACAACCGGGATGAATCATGTTGCCCTCTATTCCTGTGGGGCATCCTACTTTGTGTAAGAGCAAAAAAACAAACAAACAAACAAAATCCAAACATTCCCGAGAGCCATGTCTCATTGGGACTGTCATAAAATAAAATCAGGAAACAGAACTTCCCTAAGACAGTGAGCCAGCTGCTTCAGAAGGCAGGGCAGCTTTGGAGGTTCTAAAGAAGGGTGACCATCATCCTATGTGTCACATATGATGTCATAGTGCATGAGTGAATGTCATACCTCTGAGTGAGCCCATGCCATAGCTGACCTTTCATACATTCAGGGAGGAGGTGAGCAGTGGTGGCACCCCCTCACCATGGGACGATATTCTGGGGTCTACGGAACAGAGAGCAACTGTGAAGGGGGAATCTCATAGGATGTCAGCACTCTGTTCTCCACCTGAGAGCAGCTTCTGGTCCATTCTGCTCCCATCTTCTCCTCTCCCTGCTACTCTCAGCTGTGTGACATCATCAACCAACATAGGGCACAGCCACAGCCCAGAGGGCCTTGGGGGTCTTCAAATGTGTTCATCTTTGGCTCTGTGGAGTCCTACATTGGGAGTTTTGTGGCTGGAAGCTGGTAACATGTGCACAGGAGAAGTGTCCAGAATCTGCATATCTATCAGCCTGCTCATTCCTTGTGACCCAATTGAAGGAATACCTTCCCTGAGCCAATGGGAACAACTGAGTTAAATAACTTGACCATCTTGTCTTGATTCACAGCATCCACGCCAAGCCGAGCGGAACCGGGAACCATGGGGAGATGGAAGAAAGTGAAAAGAAACAGGGACTTGATTTCAGGACAGCGTCTTGACGGAAACATCATTTGCTTTTGGAATTTCACATTGGGTCCCAATGGAAGAAACCACTTGCACTCCCAAGGTGGGGGTGGGGGTGGGGGTGGGGACACTGATCTTCAGAGTTCTCTTTCCAGGAGGAAGACATTTAATTTCATCCTGTCTTCCCGCGTTTGTCCACGTTAGATTACATCAAATGAGTTATTTTTAATCATTGCTCATAAATCACAGCAGGGATACACCCCGAGGCACAACACATTTGCATAAAAATATTAATTGCCACCGTCTCTTCCTGTGGGGGCTCATGGGAAGCTAGGTGAATGTACAGTAGGGAGGGGCAGACATGGGGTGTGCAGAGGACAGAGGGAGAATGGGTGAAGGAAGCAGCAGTGATCCAGCTCCTACCCCTCTCATCCGTTCACCCAAAGTGCTCTTAGACCATCAGGAGCCTCCTCCGAAGCAGCCTCCATCAAGATGCTCACCCTGATTGCTGCAGGTCACACACATTCTTGCCCTCCAATGTTGCCTGTGGGCTGCAAGCCATTCTCTTGGGAAAGGCAAGTGCTCCTCCTGGCTCAGGCGCCTGTAGACTGAGAGCTCTTGCCCACCTGGCTCAGAGGGTACTGCCAGGAGTCTGACTAGCAGAAGGACCTAGTAGATCTTTATAGTCTTCACTCATGGCCTGCTTTTCCTCTTTTTCACTCAGCATGCTCTGAACATCATTGCAAGTGTACAGACTGCAGCCCCAAGCTGTAAAATCTCATTCCCCAGTCTAGCTCTTCCTTTGATATTTGGTTTCGTCCTCTCTCCCATGAGTCTGGTGACCTTGATCATGGTCTCTAGCTCATCCCTCTGGCTCTGCCCTCTCAGAGTTTCACCAATTCCATGATACAAAGTCATGTTCTGCTCCACCCTCAGTCTCATCTGCACCTGGATGCCACAGGTCCTGGTCTCCATACACTCCTGTGCGTCCTGACACTAGGGAGTCTGGGTACCATCTGCAATGATCACTCCCTGAGTTCTCTCCTCTTCTTCTTGCTCCCTCCAGCCTCTCTGCAGCCCCAGTGCCTCCAAACTGGTCCAGAGCAGCCTCCTCTAAGCCTCCTCCCATCTATCTCATCTGTGGACACCACAGGCTTCTCTTTACCTTCACCCATCTGTCACTAGATCAGTAACAGCTCTGTCAGAGGTGAGCCAGTTCAGTTATGAACTAACCTTGTTCTGTCTTGGGAACTGCATGGTGATGGAGCCTCCAAGGGTTGAGGTGGCTTTCCTTACACTGTATCTTTTGAGAAGACTCAAAGAAGTCCTCTCTCATGAGTCTAGACATCCATTTCACTCACTGCATGACAACTTGTTGACAGGACCCCAAGCCACAGCTGCTTGGCAGCACCCATGATGGATCCATTCAGGTTCTTCCCTTGTGTTCTGAGAATTCTCCTCAGCACCTCAGGTCTGTGCATCCCAGAGTGTGCTGTTGTGAAGTCATGGAGAAGACCTTCATCCCTGCCAACCTGAGTAGCTAATGTTTCTCTGTTGAGATAGTGTGGAAGGCTCTGCATGGGCTTATCCTTTTCTTGTGCCATTCCAAGCCCCCATTTATGCAGATGACACCAGCACTGTGTGGCCCACACACTTAGCAATGCTTGGTAAAACTCACCAGAATGAACAAAAGGTAATGGTTGCTACGTTCAAAGGAAGAAACTCACTCATTCACTCAACAAACACCCCTACAGTCTCCTCATGTCTGGTGTTGTTGCTAGTATCACGGGCACTGCACTGAGCCACACAGGACACAAGGTCACCATGGGTGGGCTTCTGTTATTAGTGAATGTCGGTGAGGTACAAGGACCTGTTAGTGACTGTCTGTGATGGGGACAAAGCCCTATCTTATCATCAGCAAGTGGTAGTTTGTCACCTCAGAGCCTCTGAAACTTGTGTTCTGCCATCCATTGGCATGAACTGGCATATTGTTAGAAACATGGACACAAACAAATCTTAATCAAAATGTTCTACAAGAATGATGATAGACATGTCTTTAAATGCAAGAATAGTATGGTTAACAGACAGGATAAAGCCTCCCAGAAGTGAACACACCTTGCTTACTATAAGCTGAGGCTGCAGGCAGAGGTTAGGTTTGTTGACTGAGCTTCGACTAGGGAAGGTACCTGTAATCCCTGGGCACAAACCCACTGCCACCCCCGAGCTCTTTAGAAATAGGAGGATGGTAGGGGAGTCTTCTGTATTGTACAACTGCTGGTCCTGAAAACAGAGTATGAGTCAAGTAATACAGTAGCCCTCAAAGCTGTGAAGGACAAAAGATTTCAGAGATGCCAGACCTGTGGATACCTGGGGTTTACTCCTGTGGCAACTGTATCAGACATCAGATCTACAGAATCATAGATCAAGTGCATGTGTGGCTTGTAGTGATGAACTAAGTGGTCGTTTGTGTCCACACTGCTTAGAAAGCAATGCAAATACAGCACTGTCCTGTTTGGCTTCTCTCTTGTTGCAAACAAAACAAGAAGGAAGGAAGGAAAGAAAGAAGGAAGGAAAGAAAGAAGGAAGGAAGAATGGAGGTAGGGAGGGAAGGAAGGAAGGAAGGAAGGAAGGAAGGAAGGAAGGAAGGAAGGAAGGAAGGAAGGAAGGAAGGAAGGAAGGACAAGCCAAACGCTGACCAAACCAACTTTGAAGAGCTTATTTCATCTTACAATTTCACAGTCCACCACCAAGGGAAAGTCAGGGCATGAACTCAAGCAGGGCAGGAACCTGGAGGCAGAACCTCAAAGAGAGGTCATGGATTAGTGCTACTTACTGGATTGTTCCTCAAGGATTGCTCACCATTTCTTGTGCAACCTAGGACCACCATTCCAAAGCTTGCACTATCCACAGTGGGCTGGCCCCTGCCACATCAATCATTAATCAAGAAAATGCCCCCACATGATTGCCTACAGGCTAATCTGATGGAAGCAATTGATCAATAGTGGTTCCTGACTGAAGTCTGTGTCTGGTTGATTTAAAACCAGCCAGCAGTCAGGAGTTTATTTCCTTTCTGCACATATGGAAGCTATGTCTGCTTGAAGTTGACTACACAGCCGGGCAGTGGTGGTGCACGCCTTTAATCCCAGCACTTGGAAAGTAGAGGCAGGCGGATTTCTGAGTTGGAGGCCAGCCTGGTCTACAAAGTGAGTTCCAGGACAGCCAGGGCTATACAGAGAAACCTTGTCTCGAAAAAAAAAAAAAAAAAAAAAAAAAGAAGAAGAAGAAGTTGACTACACAAGCAACCTGTTCTAAGGGATTGTGGAGGCAGGGGGTGTACTGTGTCCCTCAAAGTGAACCATGCACCAAGCTTTTCTCTGAGGCCATCTAGTGCCCTGTCCCTCCTGCCTGGGACACTAAGGAGACTGAGTACACAGACAGATGTGTCAGTCTCTCAGTGACCTGGAAAAGTGAAAATCTTCACTGCTCGTGGCCCCGGGGCTGGGTCCTCTGCGCCTGTTTTCCTTGGAGATCCAGGTGCCCGAGAGAGCTCGCAGTCGCAATGCAGCGGCAATGACCCCCCTGAAAATAACTCTCGCAAGAGTGTCACTTAGGAATCTTTACGGCTCTTGCGGTTCATCTATCTTTCTAACAGGTCAGCTCCTGGCTACCTGTGAAAGAGATTTCTCAGAAAACCTGCTCAAATAAATCACAAATTCTCTCCCTCCATCTCTCTCTCTCTCTCTCCCTCTTGCAACTTAAAGGAACAAACCTTTATGAGCATGAAGGTAACAGAAGAAAAAGATAAGGGTTTCTGAGAGTCCCGGTGATACAGCTGATGCCCCGCTCTTATCCTTGAGCGCTTCCCGCTGCTGCTAACAACCACAGCTGCTCTTCACAGTTCTCTCTCCTTGTGTTTCTCTCTCCTGGAGGTCACGGTCAGAGGGAACAGGATTGATGTACTGCCTAGCAGAGAGCAGGAGAGGGAGGATGTTTCTGGAACTCGTGCTCGAGCACCTGGAAGTAAGCAGTACACACCCTGAACCATCATTTATGGAGAAAAGGGCCCCACGGAGCCTTTCATCCTGGAGGATCATTAATGTCGGGAGGGAGAAGAGATGCCTGACACAGAGCAAGGACGACGTGGGCTCTCTGCAAGAGAGAGGTGGCTCCACTCAGGCCCTGTCTGTGGCTTGAGGGTAACATGATGTATATCCGGGTCCTGGGGGAGGGGCAGGGACTAGAGGGGACTAGAAAAGAAAGATAACAATGTTTTCATGGCATCTATGATAACCTAAAGAAAGGGGCAAGGCCCACAAAGGAGCGCCCCTTCAACTCTGGCTGGTCCCTGCACTGTCTCCAGGAAAACAGACCCACTGTCAAACAGTCACTCAGGGGCTTCCATCACAGCTCAACGGCGCTGCTTTTTAGAGCCTCTTCCTTCTGCAATTCCATGATGCACCGACTCACACTCTCCATTCTTTCATGCATCCAAGAACAAGTTCTCAAGACTGAGCCGTGTACCAGTGAAGAAAGGCTCAGCTCCTTACCATGGTGCAGGCATAAGCCCAGACACTAGCAAGAACCCCTTCCCTGCTTCTTGGAATATTTGATCCCCGATAGCACTTTCAAGCCAGGGATATGGAGAGCTGTGACTTCATGGTTTGTGATTTATGTGTCATTAAGTCCCGACATTGCTTGGTAATAAATAAATGCTAAGTGCCTACTGCTCCCACCCTGGCTTGTGCAAGGAGATTTGAGGGTAGCTAGGGGAGGGGCTGCACCCAGCACCACATAGTAAAGCGGTGGTGGCAATCTGACAAAGCCAGGAGAGGGAAATGAACAATACTGGACAGCCGGTGTAGAAAGCTCAGATGGCCATGGAGTGCTGGGTCACCTGTGGCGCCAGGTTAGCTTTAGGTGCCTATCAGGTCAGAAGATGGAGACCAGTGTGCTGAGCGTTGCTGGGGGGAATCGGGTCTCTGACCTAGATTCATCAGACTGAGTGCCATGTGTTAGTCATCCCGAAGTCATCCGGAAGAAGAAAATAAGGCCACCCATGTATATGCTCTCTGGAAGTAATAAATAAAATCCACAGAGGTATGGACACCTGGATGAGTCCATACACATCCCCTGTCTGGAATTCTTGAGACCAGAAATGATTTTTATGTCAGAGTTTTCAAATTGGGAGATTTAATTCCTGTGTGTAATTAAACATTCAGGGGATAGGAGCCGAATAAGAACATGAAATTAATTTATATTTCATAATATACTTTATTCACACAGCCTGAAGTCAATAAACGATGATGCTTTGAATGAGCCTGCTTCCTGATCAAGGTCCATGGGCTCCATCCCTGGCACTGCCTTGGCGCCTGTGATGATGGTTCACCCTCATGGCCAACTTGTCTGGATGTCAAATCAGCATGAAACCATATTCCTGGATATGTGTGAGCGTGATTCCAGAAAGGTTTTCGTGGAAGAGGAGAGACTCGCCCTCATGAGGAGGGTACCATCCTGTGAGCCAGGAACCCAGATTGAATAAAAATGGAGGAGCAAGTGACCTGAACACCAGTGTACATCCTCCTCATTTCCTGGCTGTAGAAGCAGTGTGACCCTGCCTCATGCTCTCATACTTTCCCCTTCTATGATGGGTGGCACCTTCAGGCTGTGAGCCAAAGGGAACTCTTCCTTCCTTCCTTGAGTTGCCTTTGTCCGACACTGTGCTGCAGCACTTGGGTAAGCAACTAGTATAGCTCCCTAGATGGATTTTGGGGGCCTTTTGCATTTCATGCTTTTTCAAGGTTTGGAACGTTAGATGGAGTACCTTAGGATTCCAGGTTAAGAATCCCCACATCATTTCCTTAGAGGTCTCCTCTGCTACATAACATTTCTGATAGGAGTACAGAGAACTGTGGGTATTTTCATAGCCAGCACTGGGCTTTTCCCTGACGCTAGCTAGGGTCCTGCTGGCATGATCACAGTGAGCTTTTGAAAGGTAGTCACACAGCTCCATGAGTTAGTTATCCCATCATAGGAGAGGGATACATCTAGTCCCCTTTAACCTTCCCCAGAAGATCTACTGCCTCAACAACATTGACTGACCAGTTCACCTGTGGCAGTTTGACTGAGAATGGCCCCTCCCCAGCCCCCATAGACTCACGTGTTTGAGCGCTTGGTTTTCCGTTGGTGGAACTGTTTGGGAAGGTTGAAGAGGTGTAACCTTATTGGAGGAAGTGTGTCTGTGAGGGCGGGCTTTGAGGTTTCAAAAGACTCATGTGTTTCCCAGAGTACCCTTCTCTGCCTCCTACTTATGGTTCAAGATATGGCCTCTCAACTATCCCTGCCCTCACGCCTTCACTCTGCCACCGTGGATTCTCAGCCTCGGAGACTATAAACCCAAGTACTTCACGTTATGAGTTGCGTTGGTCCTGGTGTGCTTTATCACAGGGATAGAAAAATAGCTACGATACCACACCCTCACCTGCTGCAGTGTGGGACCAAATCAACTTCAGTTCAGTGTATCCCCAGACCTGTTTCTGACTGTTCCCTTCTCCCATGTCTCCATGTCAATCCCTACATCATATCCTAATGTCCTCATCATGACAGCTTGACCTATATGCTGATGTGGGGTTGGCAAATGAAGACCAGAAAACAACAGGGTGAAACCTGTCACATATCCAATATTCCCTGGGAAAAGAAGACACCCCGCCCCCCAGCCACTCGAGCATCTGTGAGGCTATCTGACTCCGTGAGGCTATCTGAGCTATTTAAGCTGCCCTGCAGCACTGGAGCTGACAAATGGAGGTGCTTTCAGACCGAGGCTTTTTCTGTGTGCTGTGCTGCTTCATCTCTGTGGCATTATTTCTAGCTGACCACTGTTCCCAGTGCAGCTCTATCTAATCTGCTGCTCCAGTGAGCAATGGGCTTCAGATTCCCTGTCTGAGCTTGTTATTCCTAGAGGTCCTGTTTGGGTCCTTTGTAGATTCGCTGATGGATACGTATCCATCCATGGCTTCCAACTATTCGGTTCTTTTCAGTTTCATTCAGGTGGCTCCGGCTTGGTTCCCCATCATTGGCCTTCTCTCTCTCTCTCTCACTGACTTGTGACATCCTACATTATAATTTTGGATTACGAGATCACCTTCAGTGAGAATCTGCTGGAATCTGAGCCTGACTTTCATCCTCAAAGTCTGCTAGTAACTGATTCTCTTACTTTGTAGAGACATTTACATACCCATGTGGGACAAGGACAGAACCCTGCTCTGAGCCTCTTTTCTCTACCATTTAGTAGGTGCACATAGACATCACACTGCTGATTTGGCTTGTGTTGCTCTCCTGGCTCCCAGGGTGAACGCTTCCCATGTGTGTGCTTGTTGTCTGTCCTTTGCACCTCAACCCTCTCCTTAACGTTTTTTGTTTGTTTTTTATTGTGTTACTGGATTGTTCATAACCATTAAAAGTTGACAATTGGGAGCCAGAAAGATGGCCCAGTGGCTAAGAAGACTGGCTACTCTCACATAGGCCCTGGGTTTGGCTCCCAGCACCCATATAACAGCTCACAATCTGTCACCCCAGTTCCCAGGGAACCAACATCTTCCGCAGACTTTCATGGCCACTGTACACATATGACACACTCATGTGTACATGCAGATAAACGCTCATATGCATAAATAAAAACCAAGTTTAAAATATAGCCTTAGAATTTTTAAATTAGTTACGTATTCTGGGTGCCCATCTCTAGTCGTATATAGGATTTGTAAACCTTTTCGCCCAGGCTGTAGCTTGTTCTTTTGTTTTATCTCCTTTACCTGACTCAGCAACACTCACTATCCAGTCCACCTGTTGTGGCTTGACTGTTAATGGCCCCCGTAGGCACATGTGTTTGAATGTTTAGTACCCAGTTGGTGAAACTGGGTGGAAACTTCTGCAAACATAAGAGAAAGATAACTTGTAAGAGGTTCACCGTGCTGGTGAGTACTGTTTGTCAACTTAAAAGGCTCTCGAATCATCAAGGAGACAGATCTCTGGGCATGTCTATGAATGAGTTTCTGGATTGGGTTAGTGAGGGGAAGATCCACCCTAAGCTCACGTAGGACCCTTCAATAGGCTATTTTCCTGAAGTGAAGCAAAAAACAAGACCCTGAGGCGAGCTCCAGCATCCATTATTCTCTGCTTCCTAACATCAGAGGCCACATGACCGGCTGACTGATGCTCCTGAAACCAGCCACACCTTTCCCATCATGGTGGATGGCATCTTCAAACCCTGAGCCTAAATAAACCCTTTCCCTAGGTTGCTTCTGTCATGTATTTGAGCAGATGCAAGTAAGTAAAGCCTCACACATTGATCATTTCCCTCTGCACATCCTTATCTATGCAGACCTCTTGTCCCCAGCACGGGGCTGAACGATCTTATGCTGGAGATTTTCCTCCCAGCTAATTTCTAGTTTGCAGCTAAAGCCATGATGCAGCTCCAGTTAACAGGCATTCCCTGGGCATCTCAGTCTTACCTCGAGCAGTGATAAGGGAGACTTTTACAGCCACAGAGCCTCCTCAGCCCACATCCAGGAAACTAGACCCTACCCATGGCTCAGACCAGAAACACAGCATTGCTTTCTGAGACCCTTATCTTCATGCTTCACAGTTCCTGCATTTAGCAGGATTCAGTCTAAGCTACTGACCTCTCTCACACGCCACTGGAGTGGTCTCCTCTTGGGCCATCCATGGCTGTCTTGTTGCAGCCTGGGTGAGCCTTCTGGATCCCTTACTTCTCTCATCACTGTGATCAGTGCCCAGAAGCATCTTCAGGCAGGAAGGGTGTCTTTTGGCTCACAGTGTAAGGATGTAGTCCATCATGGCAGTGCGGGTATGGAGCTAGAGGCAGAAGGGTGCTGATTACATCGTGAATCAGTTATTGGGGGGGGGAGCGGAATTGATCATTTCACAGATCACTTTCTATGTCTTATTCAGCCTGTGGCCCCCACCCATGGGATGCCACTCCCCATATATGTAGAGCTTCTCTCCTCATGATAGACACACCCAGCCCATGCCTCTGGGGTTTTTTGGGGGGGGGTGTAGAGGGGATTGTGTGTGTCTGTGTTTGTGTGTTGTTTTTTGTTTTTGTGTTTTATATATACACACATATATATATGTATATACATACACACACACACATACACACACACATATATATATACAGAGAGAGAGAGAGAGAGAGAGAGAGAGAGAGAGAGAGAGAGAGAGAGAGAGAGAGAGAACAGATTTGGAAAGCATCTTGGAGATTCATGAATCTCCAACTGCTCTGGCTCCCATGGAAATGGTTTTCCTTTGCTGGCCTCCGCCTTCCTATTTGTCGGCGCACAGAGCTCTCAATGAGAAATCAGCTTCCCTTTGATTCTGAACGAGCGCCAAGTCCTTCCGAATCCTGAGGGCTGTGGTGTGAAGTTGGTAAGTCATTCACAGAAGAGCCTGCCTTGGTAGATATGGATTTATAGACACAATGTCCTAAGATAAGGAGCCCTTGGACCCAGAAGGACCATGAAGCAATTTCAGGGCAAAACATGGTATTTTTTATTAGCCTCATCCATTCATTCATAAGCTCCAGTATCGCACCTGTGCAAAGACCTAGCCATCCATCCCCGCATTCATGCCTAGGCAGGGTATTGAATATCCATTGTGAGAGAAGGGACAGGAGCAGGTATTGTGGTGCACAGAGGGGAAAGATGCTCACCTGCTCCTTGGGACCAGAAACAGAGTTTCCCACAGATTCTGAATAGTGCACAGCTGCGCGACCTCTCAGGTACAAAATGAAAACGGAGGTGGGTGATTATGCAAGTCTGGGGAAGCGGGTTGGAAAACTGGCCCAGCTTTTCAGGTCCAGCTTTCTCATTTCCTGGTGAGAAGATTTGCTTCCTGGTGGGGGAAATAGTTTTATCCACTGACGGCAGTCACTCTAGATATGCAATCAATGATTTCCTCTTTTTATTTTATTTTCTTTTGTTGTTGTTTGTTTGTTGTTGTTTTGGTTTTCATGGGTTTTTTTGTTTTGTATTGTCTTTATTATTGGTGGTGGTTTTTTTTTTTAAGAGATGATGTAACACCATAGACACACCTAAGGCTAGAACATGTAAGTTCTTCATGTCTCTATATACAGTTCATGAGCAAAGTAGAAGTGTAACTGTCTAGAAAGGGAAAAAGCTCCCAACAGAAGTGGAGAAGGGAGAAGGGGAGGAAGACCAGAGGAGAGGGGTTCTGGTCAAATCTTATTAAACATTTGCAAAAAGTGGCTCATGTGACCCAGTTTAATAAAATTAAAAATGGTGAGTTGCTGAGGTGGTTTAAATAAGTTGTTCCACGTCGTCTTGGGAGTTTGAATGCTTAGTCTCATTTGGTGGTGCTGTTCAGGAGGTATGAGAGGTGTGGCCTTGGTAGAAGAATTGTGTCACTAGGGCAGGCTTTGAGGCTTCAAAGACTCATGCCATGTCCAATGTGCCCTCTGTTTATGGTACAAGATATGGCCGCTCAGCTTTCCTTGGCTCTTGGCGCTCAGCCTTTACCTGTACCCACCATGTCTGCTGCCTTTGATCTGCCATCATGAACTCTAACTACATGGAAGTATAAGCCAAAAATAAACTCTGTCTTCCTTAAGTTGCCTTGGTCATGGTGCTTTCTTACAGCAATAGAAACCTAAGTAGTGTAGTAACCTTAACTTATAACCCTTGCTCACATCTGACACCCTAAGCGTCATTCCTTACATTTAGCCAATAACTAGTGCCAGGAACCTTTGACTACATGGATGGATGTATTTATAGAGCCTTCAGTTATGTGTTACTCTGTGTATATGTGTGGGTACACACACGTTTGCATGTATGAGTGATTGCATGCATGCAGGTATACATGCACATATGTTCACATGCCTGTGAAGGTCCAAAGTGGACTTTAGGCGCATCCTTAATCACAATTCACTTTATTTATTGAGGCATGGACTCTCTTTGATCCCAGAGTTCACCAAATCCAGATAGTTCAGTTAGCCAGATTCTAGCTTACTCTAGAGAGTCCCCTGACTCTGCCTCCTGTGTCCTGAACAGACAGGTAGCTGCGGCTACACCTGCCAGGTATTTACCTGAAGTCTGAGGATTTAAACACCATTCTTCATGCTTGAACAGCAGTGGCTTGATATACTGAGCCACCTCCCCAGCCCTTGTGGGTGACTTTATATAGTGGTTTGGTTTTCATTGGAATTTAGACAAGACTAACTATCTCTAGTCTGTTTGACAGCGGCCTCCAGACCTCTTACATTATGCATCATGCACTCATTTTATTTTTCTGAGATGGTCTTCATTGTCTCATAGAAAAGTCAATCCTTCAAGCTTGTTCAGTGTCATCTGAGTGAACTTTCTCTGTTGTAAATGGAAGATGGAGAACTGAATTTCTTTATAACTCTTTCCCTAAAATACTTTATAAATAGAGCCATGTGCTGTGCAGGGTATCACGTACCTGGTGGACACACCTATTGACCATAGACCCCTTAGGGATGCTATAATCAAGTACTGGATGTAGGTGGTGATTATACAATCTCTCTGATGCTGGATTTCAATCTCTAAGTCATGAAATGAACCTGTCCTTTGATCTTTAATACCCAGATCATTTAGCTCCTGAGGTTGTCAAAACTGAATTTTTCTAAAAATAAAAATCTCTAACTCTCCCATATTTCAACAAGTTACATTTTTTTCCTTTTGAATGTTATAACTGTGTTCTCTGAGAATTTCATGCACGCATACAATTTTTATTATGTATTTTTATTGTATTCAACTGGCATCCCTTCCTGTAACTTCTCCCAGGTCCACTGCTTACATCCCTACCCCATCCCAACTTCCTGTCCATTTTTTTTATAACCCAGCGTGTGTTACTCCTGTACTCACAAGTGTTAGAACACCAACTGGAACATGGTTGATCTACCAGAAGCTACACCACTGAGGACAATTGACATCCTCACCCCAGAAGCCATAAACTGTCTTAGCCTCTCAGTGAGGGATTGGTGCTCTTCTCTTGATCCAACTGCTTTTATGCTGGATGTATATTTCTATGCATCTTCTGCATGCCTTGGACAGGCAGCCACAGCCCTCTAAGTTCATGAGTACAGTGGTTCTGTCATTTCCAGAAAATGCTGCTTTGTTCCTGTTCTCCCCGATTTCTTCTTTCAGCCTCCTCTTTCAAGACACTCCCTGAAGCCCTGGGGAGTGAGTGTTCCAGAGCTGTCCTGTTTGTGGCAGAGATAGCCACAGCCACTTGCCCTGTCTGAGACCCTCCAGAATGGATGCAGTCCTGCCAACAGCGGAAACTCATGCCAGACTTCTGCCTCCAGAGTTGTCTGAGCACTGCATGTCTTTTGAGACCCTACATGTATGGAGATCTGTTACAGTGGCAATTACCTGTGGGAAAGAGGAGTGAATCTCAGATTCCATTTCTGGAAAACAATGGGTATCATGAGAACAGTCACAGAGAAAGAACGAAGAGAACAGGATCCAAGTTTGCTGATAAAAGTACCCAGTCCTGCAGGAGCCGTGCACACTGGGAGCCTGTTGCAAAGCACATGCCAAGATCAGCAGACAGAATCAATCCGGGGAGAGTTCCATCTTTTACAGTCTGTGGGGCAAACCTCAGGGGTGAAGAGAAGTCTCAGTACCAGGCTGGGAAATGCTTGCTGGCATTTAAAATGTCTCGCATTATAACACCCTTGGTTTCTCTTCCCTGATTGCACCTGGGAGTCTCATTCTTTTTGTTCAGGATTTACAAAGTTATATCAACTCCCAACTAGGCTGAGTTCACTCTTGGTGTCATGTGGCAACTGTGTGCATCTTTATTGCTGGTACAGCTGCTCCTGGACTTAGGGTGTGTGTCAAAATGCATTGAAGAGGGCTGGCATACTAAGCATAGTGGCCAGCCACACAGCACACCACACATGCTGAGCCCAGTGCTCTGTCTTCATATTAGTGACTGGATGCAAGCTCCAGCTTGTTACCGTCACCCAGAGTTGTGAGGGAGGATGCTGCTTGCCGTACATTGCAAGCATAGGGAAAGGTTGACAAATTTTACAGCCTGATATCTGTCTGGTATATGATGTTTTCACATCATAATAAAGCAAAAATAAATCCGAAGTCCAACTTTCCTAAAATGTGGACTATCCCTCGACCTGAAGAAATTAATCTCTCTTGAGAATGGGAGAGCAGTGCCATGTTCTAGTGGGTTCACATGTATGTACGGGTACATCTCCAAGTATGTCTGTGCATGTGGAGTCCAGAGATATCCCTCCACAGAAATTTCTCAGCCTTGTTTTTATTGTTTTGTTTGTTTGTTTGTTTGTTTGTTTGTTTGTTTGGTTGGTTGGTTTGGTTTGGTTTGGGTTGGGTTGGGTTGGGTTGGGTTGGGTTTGGTTGGTTTGGTTTGGTTTGGTTTGGTTTGGTTTGGTTTGGTTTGGTTGAGACAGGGTCTCTCCTTGCCTTGAAACTCACCAAATAGTCAGGCTGCCTGGCCAGCCAGGCCCAGAGATCTACCATTTCCCCAACACTGGGATTACAAACCTACTCAGCTATACCAGGCTTTTAAAATGTGGATTCTGGGGAATATATGCAGGCCCTCATGTTGCATGGAAAATACTTAACAGAATCAGTCACCATCCCAACCCATTTCCCTGATTTGTAAGTAGTTTCATTTCAAACATGGATTTGTAGGGGTTCTTCCAATGATCAAGCTGAGTATGGTACCCAACCCAGGGTGGTTATAGGAATTCAGGTCTCTGGCCAATTTTTTTTTCTAGAAGGACACAGAGCCCTCCTTAGAGTTTAAACCAGGGGACGAGGAAGACCTTGGGGGTTGTAGAGTTCCAGGGATGGAGTATCAAGTACCAAGTCAGCCAGCCATAGCATCAGTCAGCTCCAGCCAGGCACGCTGGGTAACAAATGTCCTCCGTGTTACCATCTTGAGCCAGGAGATGCTTGCTTCTTCTTCACACTTCATGTCAGCTTCAGGTTTCCCTTAGGCTTTTCCACCCTGACCATGGACCTCACTTTCTTTCCTTTTTTTCAATGTGTTTAGAACTCTATTTTGGAGATGAAGGGAAAAGAGGAGGAAGGGAGGACGAGGGGGAGAGAAAGAAGAGGGAAGAGAAGAAGGAGGGAGTGGGAAGTGTCCAGAGCTGGTATGGCAGTGATTCTTCAACACCTATCATTCCCCCAGGAGACCGGCTCCATTCAAATCCTCCCAGTCTGCAAACAGCTCTTGTATGAAGGTATCCCCTGAAGAACACAGACACACAACACATGCACACACACAAGCACACACACCTTCCCAACATTTAAAGACTTATTGCGTTTTTAATTTTGTGAATGTGTGCCCATGTCGGCTTGTGCATATGAGTGCAGGTGCCCAGGGAAGCCAGAAGAGGGCATCAGAGAGCTCATTCAGTGTGATGTAATTCTCTAGCTCTAAGTTCAAGGACACATTGCTTTCCTCCCATATTTTCTATTTACCGTGGATTACATATGCAGGGACAGAGCCTAGGAACACAGAGGTAACTCAGGCATCTCTGGATCACTGTGCTTGACTCTCACCAGATCCCTGGAGAGATACCTGGTGTTGGCTAACTGATCTGTGCCACAGTCGGGCTAGGCCAGAACTTCTTAGAGCACTTGCTCCGTAGCCTCACTTCCCACTAGATGGAGATCATCCAGGTCATGCAGGTCAGGTCAAGACTTTTCTTTTGCATCATCTATGACCATAGCACTGATAAGAACCCAGAGTTCTTCATCTATCCCAAAGTGATAGTTTGCAAGGCTTTGGGATTTTTTGAAGATTTCTTTTCCTGCCAATCCGGCCCCAGCTCCCAGCCCCACAGAAATCATCTCTTCAAAGGTCTGCTCTGTATGTCACACAGCATTGTAGGCCCTGCAGCACTTGCTGGCGTATCCTCCTATTCTGTTCTGGGTAAGAGATCCTCTGCAGTGTCCTCAACCTGAGTTTGTAGACCACCAAGTACAACAGGCTGCAGGACACCTACAGACGTTCACAACATATTTGCTTTTGTTTAAACCTCTGGGCTCCTGGATTATTTCTGAGCTACTGAGAAATATCAACAGGCCCTCAGTATTCCACAAATGACATACCCTGCCCCCCGAACCCCCAGAATGGCTCAAAGTTTGCAGAACTAAGAGATACCTGAACACATGATTTGAAGAGAGAGCACTTGAGACTGTCTAGTCACTAGAATGTATTTTGCCTGCAAGATTCAATTTGCTGTAGCTTTCAACTCTTTCTGGAGTGACTCAATACGGATTTCTCTCCCTACTTCCCTCTATCTATCTATCTATCTATCTATCTATCTATCTATCTATCTATCTATCATTTATTTACATATATATCATCTATCTATCTATCTACCTATCTACCTATCTACCTACCTCTCTATCTACACAGGTATGGTGTATGCACATGTGTATGTGTATGTGGGTGCACACACCTCTGTGCACACATTCAGAGGCCAGAAGGGAACATCAGATGTCTTGCTGTACCACTTTCCATCTTGTTCTCTTAGGACAAGGCTTCTCACCGAACCTAGACATATGTGTGGGTTCCAGCAAGCCCCAACTCTCTTCTGTCTCTGCCACCCCACCACCTGTAGTCACAAGCTTGATCATGGTTATGACAGGCTTCATTGTGTAGGTACTAAGGATTTGATCTCAGGTCTTCAGGTTTGTACAGCAAGCCCTCTAATCCACTGAGTCCTACTCCCAGCCCTTTATATATTTTTCTTTCTACCTGAACCCCACACTGAGGCTCACTGGGAAACTTCAGGCTCACAACAATTAGATGAAGTCATTCCAACAATTCACTCTCTGCAGTCCTAGCTTGACTCTGGGTGTTTGACCTAGCTGTAGTGATGTTCTCTTCCAAGGCCACCTGATCTCTTGATTTTTGACATGAAAATGACTTATGCAACAGAAAGAGAACCCACATTCACACTGTTCATTGTGGGCTACTGAGCCCCCTGTGTGGGGGCACAGCTAGCCTCCTGGTCTGCTCTTCCAGAAGCTCAGACCTGCCTGAGTCATGTCTCACTAGTTTTCTCCCTTCTCTGGGGAGCATCTTGGCTGCTATACACATTGCCTTTCTTCTTGACAGCATAATATGTCTCCCTAACAGCTTCCCACCTGTATTCTCAGGTTCTACAGCTGGGTTCTAGATTGGGAGGCAATCCAAACTTTAATCATAAATGAAGGTCCCTTTAGTAAATAAATTGGGATGCACTGGTATGCTAGCCATTTAATTTTCCAGGCATTTCTCATCTCCTTGTTTTTCCATGAAAAAGAAAGATTCAAATTACCATACAACTCATCCCATGTTATAAAAAGAAAACAAACAAACAAACAAACAAACAAAGATAGTACATCATAGGTCCTGTGAAACCAAGAAATCATTTAGGCAATGCACCTAATAACCTGGATACTAATGAGTCTGCTTGAGCACAAATTTAAAAGGAAGAACAGGCTATGGTCCCGTTCATGCAGAGAACACCCCAGATGGTGGAGCCAAGCTAAGTTGAAAAGCAAATGCCTGTTGTGGAGCAAATGCCTGAGAAAGGAAGAAAAGGGGGAACCCATTCAGAATAGATTCCTGAAGGTTCAGACAGATGCTCCAGGGAAGAAAGAAGAAGTGAATTGGAACTCAGTCCCTGAAGACTAAGGCACCAGAACCTAGCAGGCTAAGCTTCCATATCTGCTATCTTAGTTAGAGTTTCTACTGCTGTGATGAAACATCATGATCAAAAGGAAGGTGGAGAGGAAAGGGTTTATTTGGCTTACACTTCCATACCACAGTTCATCATCAGAGGAAGTCAGGACAGAAACTCAAGCAGGGCAGGAAGCTAGAGGCAGGAGCAGATGCAGAGTCCATAGAAGGGTGCTGCTTACTGGCTTGCTCTTCGTGGCTTGCTCAGGCTGCTTTCTTACAGAACCCAAGACCATCATCCCAAGGATGGCTCCACCCACAATAGGCTGAGTCATTCCCATCAATCACTAGATAAGAAAATGTCTCATGGGCTGTCCACAGCCTGATCTTACAGAGGTATTCCCTCAATCAAGATTTCCTTCTCTCCGTGACACAATGGCTGGAGCTTGTGTCTAGTTGACATGAAACTAGTGAGCACACCTCCCAAAGTATGTGAAGCGACGACCCTCAAGAGCTCCTCCCGTTGACACATGGAGACCCTGTGAAGCTCAGGGTTGCTACTTCTGGGGGCCTAGATTTGATATCTGCTGATGGAGGCAGTAGCATCAGGTGCCCAGAGTTCTTTCAAGGGAGTGTGAGCTCTTGCCTACATCCTTTAGCATAATCCAGCAAAACAGCCTCATCTTATTTCACTTCATTTTCAGCTTTATCAAGGCATCATTAAACATTAGAAATTATGTGTGTCAAAAGTGTAGGACTTTACCAATTCTGAGTTTTGATAGACACATCCATTGAAATGGCCACTGCCTGTGCATCTGCTCAGATATCTAAATGGAGGTTTGTTTTTATCTCTTCCATTTTAAAATTATATATGCACGATTATATTTGCCCACATCTATGTCTGTGCAGCACATGTGTACAGTGAATATAGAGGTCAGAAGAGGACATCAGATCCCATGAAATTAGAGTTAAAGAGCTTTGTGAGTAACCATGTGGGTGCTACACATAAAACCTATGTCCTCTGTAAGGGCAGCCAGCGCTCTGAACTGCTGAGCCATTTCTCTAGCCCCTGCCTTTTACTTTATTTTTCCTTTTTCCATCACCCCACATTCCTTTCTTCCCTCCTTCCATTTTTCCATTTTAGTCTTTGTATATATGTACATGTTTGTGTGTATTTGTACATATGTGTATATATGTGTTGCTTTTGTTGTTGTTATTGAGAGCAAAAATGTACTATTAGTGAGTCTCATATACATAACATCACACCATTCCTAGGGTCCCTGCCACCGGGTATGGTGTTACTACCCCACTATTCGGACATAGAAGCAGAGACCTAGAAGAACTGCTCTACATTGTTTGATCAGTCACCTGGCCACCCAGTGAGAACTGGCAGTGAGCCACACCTCTTCCCTAAAGAGCCTTGGGTTTGCTCCTGTGCTTGCTTTCCTTTCTGGATTGAGTCTCTCCCTCCCGTTTACCAGAGCGTGCTGTATGAGCCTCTCTGTCACTGTAATGATAATTGTGAGCTAATGATCCCCACTACTTTTTTCCTAATAGACTTCCTTATTTTTCTTTCTCCAGTGGCTGCAGCATGGTCCCTGACAAACAGTAGGTACTCAATAAATGTTAAAATACACAAATGAGGTCATAAATAAATGATGCAGCTCCATATGCTCTGCATTTTCAGTCTAAAAGCTCCACTGTGGAGGCTTTTCTTTGTGCCTATAGGGAAGCCAGCACAGGTCCCCATGCATCTATGATGTCCTGTTTCTGAGGCCATTTCTCGTGGCCCCCAATCAGCTATATCTCTACCTTCTTATCTTCATAGAGCACCTCTGAACCTATTCATACAATGCACATGTCTATGTGTGTGCTTGAATTTTCACACATCCCTAAAAGCTTCATTCTTGCCTTGGGAACTCAGTAGAAATGTCACCTGGTCCAGCAGAGGTGAGGCTATGAACATTGAATTAGCTTCCCAGGCTATCCCATCTGTACTGTTTATGTTTCCTGTCAGTGTGTTAAAATCGCCTGGAAAAAGCATCCGAAGGGTCATGGTTCACGGTTACAGTCCACTGTGGCTGGGAAGTCACAGCAGGAATTGCTAGAGGTAGCTGGTCCTATTGCAGCTGCAGTCAAGAAGCAGAGAGAAATGGATGCAGCTCATTATCTCTTTTTTATAACAGTCCAGGATCTCAGCCTAGGAAATGATGCTGCCCACTGTGGGCAGGTCAGTTACACATCCATTGACCTAATCAAGGCAACCGCTTCAGGTATTGCCAAGGGCCATCTCCCAAGCAATTGTTTCCTCATGTTGACAATTGAGATTAACCATCACACCAACTGAGCTTTCTGCTCGTTTGTGGCTCCATAGCTCCCACAGATGGTGTTGGCTCTCCACAACCTCAGCAAGTGAGGGTCACAGCTTTCTATACACACCCTAAATGTCTTGAGTACAGCAAGCCAAAATCAGAATTGACCCAGAAAATAAATGTTATGCCTGGCTATTAGCTGCTTTAAAAATGGAGCCACTATGTGTAGGTGATGATCACAAGGTGAGGCATGCCATTCTTAGGAAGATCATGACTTTTGGAACACTTGCAAACTCCCAAATCTTTACCAACTGCTTCAAGCACTTCAAGTTGTCTTTTTTGTAAATGGGAACTCAAGAGAGAACAAGAGCCTCAGATGAGAGATAGGTGAAGCCTGGCACAAACACACACACACACACACACACACACACACACACACACACACACACACACACAAACACACACATACACACACCTTAATGTCAAGTTCCCAGGTAAAACCCATAGCCCTGTCAGAGTCTGACATGTTTTGCTGATTCCTTTCTTGCTTTTCCTGGTCTTTCCCATGACTGGAACAAACCTTAGTCTGGGACAATAGGATTAGCTCTGAGGCCCCTCCTTTCTCCTCCATCACCAGGCCTAATGAAAGCAAAGTGGCTAGCCTCATGACTCTATACAGCAGAACTAAGAGAGGGAGGGATCTCTCCACCTTCCATCTCTAATCTTGGACCAGCCTCGGGGCCTTCCATTCCTAACTGTGTGATTTCAAAGTCACATTACTTCCCAATGCTTCAGTTGCTTCTCTGGTAATAGAATTGAATGATCTTTGTCGGGCAAATGGGACTATGGTGATTTGAATGAGAAATGCTCCCTACAGGCTCATGTATTTGAACACTTGGTCCACAGTTGGTGGTGCTGTTTGGAGAGATAAATGGAATTTTTGGGTAGAGGAAGCACATCACTGGGTAGTGGGCTTCAAGAGTTTATAGCCTCGCCCCACTTCCTGTTTGATCTGCCTCTGCCTCTCACTCTGTCTTCTCTGTTTCTTATGTGATAAAATATGATCACTCTGCTTTCACTGCCATGAGTGACTCTACCCGCTAGAACTAAAACCCAACACAAATCCTTCCTTTCAATAAGTTGCTGGTTGTCAAAGTATTTAATCGCAGCAACAGAAAAATAACTATATACCTAATAAGCACGTAAGGAGGCTTCTGTCATGGTTTTCTCAGCCAGTGGGCACATCTAAATCAGCAGAGCTCTCACTCTTTTAGCAGCCATGTTTTATACCCAACACAATGGTCTCTCGTTCAATCCTGCAAGCAGAGACAGGTATAGACAGCTGAACAGGTGACTGAAAGTCACTGCGTTTTAAACACTTGTACTTGGATTTTGAATTACAGAAGTAAACAACAAAAGAATCCTCACTGTCACCAGTCCAATGATGGAGGTCACAAATGTGTCCCCAGGTCCTCTCAGTTCTTTACTGTCTTCAGAAGTATCTCATACATCAGGATTAGAGACATCAGGGAAATTATGTTTTTAATCTAGCAGTGCGATGAGCAAGCAGGTGTTGGTGCCATTTGCCTGATGGATCCTTGCTCATCTGTCCCCTTGTGATCAGGCATGGGTCATTCCTGGGTTATCTGTCTTTGTGCTGCAACTCCTCCGGGTGATTGCCTCTGAGCCGATGGGTTGTTCAAATGACAAACACCCACAATGTGCTGCTGGCAGACAGCCTGGGTGCCATGCAAAGGAAGATGAGCCCAGTATCAGCATTCTCTCTGAGGGAAGGTCACACCAGGCATGAGAAGTCACCTCTCACTATCCCCATGCTTTTCAAATGAAGGAACCAAGGCTTTATCAGACAACATCCTAAGGTGAAACGTAGCAGAGTTTAGGTATGTGACCTGCCTTCCAACGTCTAGTTGGTTTCTTTCCTCCTGCTTCCTGGTGTCACAAAGATACATGATTTATGTTATGTTTATCTCAGTTTATATGTGGCCCTTGACTGAGGGACATGAGGCAATGAGCAAGAAGTAATCCTTCGGTAATTTAATTCTATAATTCTCCAAGCCCAGTTTTAACAATTGCCTGTTCTCTTGCGCTCGTGTGTGTGTGTGTGTGTGTTTGATGCATGTATGTGGTATGTGTGTCCATGTATGTGTGTGTATATGTGTGTATGTGGTGTGTGTATATATGTGTATGTAGTGTGCATGTCCATGTGGGGGGGTATGCATATCCATGTATGTGTGTGTAGTATGCATGTCCATGTATGTGTGCATGTATGTATTTGTGTGGTATGTATGTCTGCTGTGTATGTGGTGTGCATGTCTATGTATGTATGTATGTATGTATGTATGTATGTATGTATGTATGTATAGTGTGTGTATTAGAAAGTACATGCACACATGCATGTATGCACATAGGTCAGAAGTTGGTATCCTGGGTCATTTCCATCTCATTTTTCGAGAAAGGATCTCTCACTGAACCATGAACTTGGTGATTCAGCTAGACTGGCCAGCTAGCAAGCCCTGAGGATCCTTTTGTTTCCTCCACCTCCCCATCATTGGCTTTACAAGCACATGCCTTCATACCTGCTTTTTTTTTTTTTTTTTTATTGGATGACCAGGGATCAAACTCAGGTCTTCATACATGCAAAGAAAGGACTTTACTGATTGGGCCATCTTCTAACACTACTGCCAACTTTTACATAGATTCAGAACTTAAGAAAGAGAAGGAAGAAGCCACACATCAAGAAGGAGAGAGGGGAGAACAGAGGAAATGCTTTTCTCAAGGCCCCATTTGTAACCAGCAGCAGGACTTGCAATAGCATGCCTGGGTGAGCCTTGTGGGGCATCATGCAGGGCTCACAACCAGCACAGGGTAAATTAAACCCTAATCATAACTGCTTTTGTCTCCTGATGATGTTTTGTCTTCTATGACAATTTCTGCAGAAATAATTGATTTTATGGCTTGATTTCATTCCTTGCCTATCATGTTGAAGACATAAACACATAATGAGATTGTTGTCTAACATTCAGTGAGATTAAATGCCAGCAGAGTATCTGGGATTAATCAGCCCCATTTCTGTCATTAAATTAGTCAGAACAACTGGAGCAAACAGGCAGGTTTTGCTCAGCATACAGGCCTGTCCCCAAGGTCTCAGAAGGAGGCCTTGGCAGACCGCAGCTCAAGTTGCAGCTGAGACTCTCCAGCTCTACAGCTGAGTGAGGTTTCTACACTCAGCAGGGAGGTCTCCAGTCTGGAAACTGACTGGGGCATGAGGTAGAGAGTTCACGAATCCTATAAAGGCTAGAGGCAGGAGAGTATGATCAGTGAAGAGCTTGCTGCTGCTTTGTTCCGTAGGACTCAGACACACTGTCCAAATGTTAAAAAGCTCGGGGTCCTAAAACAAAAAGAAATGCCTTCTTCACTCTTAGTCAAATTGCCAGATAAAATTCTGACTCCCTAGTCGAAGCTTTATCTCTCTCTTTCTTGTATATATGTACATGTGTATGCTGCTCATACTATTTATGTATGTTTGCATGTGAGCAAGTCCCTCCGTGTGAGTGTGAGTGTGTGTGTGTGTGTGTGTGTGTGTGTGTGTGTGTGTGTGATCTACCTTATTCTTTGAGGCAGGGTCTCTCAATCAAATCTGGGGGGCACCAACATGCTCAGTCTCACAAAGCAGCTTATTTGGGGGATCCTATGTCCCACATTCCAAAACTACAATTACACGCTTCAGACAGCCACACCCACCCAGAATTTATATGAGTTCTCAGGATCTGAACCCTGGCTCTCATGAAATTCAGCAAGCCCTTTGAGTACTAAACCTTCCAAGGCTCACTCAGTCTTTCTTTTTTTCTTTTTGACTTTTCTTAGGTTTTTGTTGGTTGGTTTTCATTTTGTTTGTATGTTTGGTTGTTTTTTTTTTCTATCAGGGACTTGGTAGCAGGGTGTCCAGGAACTCACTACTCATCTCAGACAGGCTGGGATTTGCAGCAATCTGCCTGTTTCCAGGGTGCTAGGGTTCCAACCGTGACTCAGTAGGCCCAGCCTCCAGTTTACTTTAAATTTCAGACTAACCAATACTTTTTCAGAGTGCATATGTCATACATATTACTTGGGAAATCGTTATACTAAAAAGAAGAATCTATGTGCTGCCTGAAATTAAAAGATAACCAGTCAGATTCCATTTTCATTTGTTAAAACAAGTTGCAAATGTCTCCCGCTTGTCTCTCTGCCCTAAGGTCTTTCATTTCAACACCAGCTTCTCCAGAGCAGACGCTGTGCCAGTGTCTCTTTTAAAGCACTAGAAAGGGACATTAGAAAAGAGGACGCTACTTCTCAGGCACAAGGACTTGAGTCTGATCTTGGGAAGCCACATGAAAGGCAAATGTGGCAGCAGGTGACAATCCCATCTCTGCAGAGGCTGAGATAGGAGGGTACCTAGGACTTGTTGGCAGCCAGTCTAGCCACTCTATGACAGGGCCTCCTCATTTCTAATCCCAGGAAGCCAAGTTCTGTGATGGTTTCCACCATGCTGGAACTCTGCCGTCTGCCCGCTCCAGCTATGCTACTCTTGGGTGGGGGTGGGTGGGGGGGGGGGTCACACTTGGCGTCATCTGTCAACTTTACACAAACCAAAAGTCATCAATTGCCAATTGATGTAGGAAGTCCCATCCCACTATGGGTGGGCGGTATTATCCCTAGGCAGGTGGGTCTGGGCTATTTAAGACAGGTTGCTGAGAAAGCAAGGGGAAGCAAGCCAGGGAGCAGCATTGCCCCACTGTCTCTGCTTCAGTCCCTCCCTCTAGGTCCCTGTCCTGCTTCAGTTCTTGCCTCAGTTTCCCTTTATGATGGCTTATAGCTATAAGCCAAACAAACCCTTTCTTTCTCAAGTTCACTTTAGTCCCGGTGTTTATCCCAACATGAGAGTAGACTGGGACAGTTTCATGTCCTGTCCTGCCAACAGCTGCAAGTGCACATATGGCCATGTGTGCATTCTGTACACACAGGTGGGCACCTTCAAATGCACACATAGCCCAGTCTCTCCATATCTGAAGTTCTATGTCCTGCGATTTTAGTTACTGTTAACCGCATTCAGAAAATATGACACAGACGAATGTGAAAGAGAGCAGCTGATGAGACTTATATTGTGCACTGAACTGAGCAGGAAGACAATGTCCAGCTCCTGCTAGAGCCCTGTTGTCTGTGCTCAGTGTTTCCACACTGTGTGTGCTACCTACAAGTTAGTCATTTCAAAGGTATCTCAGACATATATATATATATGCATATAGGTGTGTATATATATAAAATTTCTTTAAAAACCTTTTTATTGATTCTTTGTGAGTTTCACATCCTGCACCCCTCATCTCCTCCACCCCCCATATCTGCCCTTTGCCCTTGCAACCTCACAAACAAACGACGACAACAAAACCAAAGCATAGAAAACATCTTCCCTCCGAAGCTGTAGTGTGCCACACTGTGCGCCACAGTGTCTTCCTCTTTCCACACATCTTCGCTTACAAGTTTTCATCTCAGTGAGCCATGGGTCTGATTCAAGATCTCTAGCTTCCATGACACCATCAATATTGGATCTTCACCAGGACCCTTCTCAGTTATCCTGTTGATGCCCTGTTTCATGAAGATCCTGAAGCTTTGGATCAGCAGGTTTGGCCATTTCATGTGTCCTAGCCATTAGCAGATGATGTAGATTTTGGGGTTGGTCCAATTCAGAGTTCAGGATCTGGCCTGGTGGTTAGCTGAGCTGGTCAGCCAATAGGCTTTCCCTCATCTTCTCCACCAGCGTGAGTTCTCTAGCAGTGTTCCACTAAGCCACCCAATGCTGCCATAGGCAGAAGGCAGGATAGGCTCTCCTGCTCTCATGCCTTCAGGGGTGGCTCACCAGTACCCACTCTTGCAGAGCCAGCTCCACTGTGCTACTCAGTCAAGAGCCCCTCCCACCCCAATGCTGCAGTCTGTGAGGGGCTGGGCCTGCTCTCTCCCATCCTCGGGTTGGCTAACCTGTGCTTTCACCATCAGGGCCAGCTCTGCTGTGCTCCCCAAGTGATGTACAGGGTCAGCTCATTCACTCTATGTACCTGCGGTTAACTCTTCCAACTGCCTCAGATGTCAAGGGGCAAGAAGGCAGGAGGCATGTCCTCCCGTTGCCCAGCCCACACAGCCACCTCACAGCAGGGGGTAGTAGGGCCAGCTCTTGTGCTCTCACCCTTGGGACCAGCTCACCTGTGCCCCCTCTCCCAGGGCCAGCTCTACTGTGCTGCCCAGATGAGGTGCAGGGCCCACTCTACAAATTATTTCTTGATGATATTTTTATTAATTCTTTGAGAGTTTTGTATTTTCATAACATCCCCCAAATCCTCTCAGACCTGCTACCTTCCCTCTTCACCAAGTTTGTGTGCTCATTTATCTTAACCCATTAGGTCCAGTTTGTGTTGTCCAAATACTCTGGGGCCTGCTCTAGCCTGTTGTCAGACTACCAGGGGCCACAACCTTAAAGAAAACTGGATGTCCCTCTTCCAGTAACTATCAATTGCCCATAAGTCCTCAGATATGGGTGGGGCTTGCTGCCCACCTCCCATCTTCTTGCTGGAATTTTGTCTGCCTTGAGATTATTCATGTCTTGTGCATGTTGTCATGGCTTTGATGAGTTCACATGTGAGCTGTCCTGCTATGCCTAGGAAACTGTATTTGTATAGTCATCCACTGATGTTGGCCCTTATAATATTTCCACCCTCTCTTCCACAATGATTCCTAAGCTCTAGGGAGAAGTGTGCACATGTATTCTTAAACCAGTGTTTTCTCTTGCTCAAACATATCACTTCCTCCATTTTCCAGCTTGCTGTCTTGATGGGCTTTTACACATGATTGGCCACTTGTGACTGGGCCTCAGATATTGCCATCTTAGAGCATCAAATAGTTAAATATTTCAAGTTTGGGGTGGTAAAATTTAATATTGGGATGAGATGATGTCCGGAGAGTCCTTCACACTCATATCCCACTTTGGCCTGGTTGTTCCTGGCCCAGTGAGCTTTCAGAAGGGCAAATCTGTATAATGTAACAGCAGATCCTGAGCCAAAGCTTTCTCTTCTGTACTGCTTTGCAGTTCTTACCCTAGTGTCATTTCCTGGAAAAGCTTTGGGACAACACAAGAGTGGATCCAAGTCAGAGGCATGGAGCACAGCTCAGTGGGCACAGGGCTACTCAGTCAAGCATGAGCACATGAGTTCAGTCCCCAGCACCCCTGCAAAAAGTCTGGCACGGTGTTGTGAGTCTGTAATCCTAGCATTGGGGAGATAGAAGCAGGAGGACCCCTTGGGCGCCCTGACCAATCAGTCTCTCCTAATCGGTAAGCTCCAGGTTCCGTGAGAGAACTTGTCCCCCAAAAAATAAATGAATGAATGACTTGACAAATTCAATCTTGTGTAGGTCTACTGGGATCATGGCTGCATGGGCTACATCAAGCCCCAGACAGTATTCCTTCCTATCTTCGGGCTTTTCCACTCGATTCTCTCTGCTATCTCTTCTATAATGTCCTCTTAGAGGAAATGGTCTAAATATTCTGCTTGGGGCTGAGCCCTCAAACCATCACTCCCTCCTGAACCACTTGCAACTGATGTATCCTGGGGGAAGGGAAGTCACTGTCTTCAGTTGTGAATTCACTGAAGGTCGCATCAGGTTTTGAGGGAAAGTCCCAAACTCATGGTTGCATAGATGGCCCTAGTTAAATACAACAGGCCTTGAAGCAAAAAAAAAAAAAAAAAAGGCATGAATGTGGCAAAGGGACATTTTCTTTGTTTTGATTTTTTTGGTTTTTTGGTTTTTTGCAACAGGGTTTCTCTATATAGCCCTGGCTGTCCTGGAACTCACTTTGTAGACCAGGCTGGCCTCCAACTCAGAAATCCACCTGCCTCTGCCTCCCGAGTGCTGGGATTAAAGGCGTGTGCCACCACGCCCGGCAGCAAAGGGACTTTTACAGGGAAGGGTTTGTCTTGGGGTGGGAGGGAGATGAGGTGGGAGTTACAGTATCAGAATGAAACATATTCATATATGAAACTGTCAAGGAACAAATCCAATAAAAGGTTTTTGTTTTGAATAAAGATGGAGAGCGATGGAGGAAAAGCCTTGTCTTGGTTAATGCACCCATCCCTGTGATCAAGCACAATGACCAGAGGCAAGTTGGGGAAGAAAGGGTTCCATCTTGTGGCTCTGCATCATGTTCCATCACTGAGAGAGGTCACTGGAGGAGTTCAAGCAGGAACTGATAGAGACTAAGGATGGGTGCTGCTTACTGGGTTGCTCATCATGAGCTTGCTCAGCTTGCTTTCTTCTAGAACCCAGGGCCTCCAGCCCAGGGGTGGCCCCACCCACAGTGAACTGGGCTCTCCCACATCAATTCTCAATCAAGAAAATGCACCACAGCCCAGCCTGGCAGGTGTATTTTCTCACTTGAAGTTCTTTCTTCCCAGATGATCTAACTTGTGTCAGGTTGATATAAAACTAGCCAGTATGTTACCAGACATGCACCTTTGGCTTCCACATGCATGCATAAATAGGCATGCACACACACGTGTGTGTGTGTGTACACACACAATACACACACATATACATTCTACATATACACACACATTTACACCCATACATACACACACAATTCACACATATATACATTCTATATAAACACACATATACACACACATATACACCCATACATACATACACACACAATACACACACATATACATGCTACACATTCACACACAAACACTCACACACACACGCACACACACATTTTCCCTATAAGGAGAAAATAGGCCAGACTAGCAGAGAATGCTGGTGGGTATCACAGATACTCTGCTGTCACAGTTGGTGACCTAAAACGGAACAGCTCAGGGTACAAATCCACACCCCTACTGCACATGGAATCTTGCCCTGGTGTCTGTAACTCCTCCTGTATGCTCACCCCATCTGTCCAACCCTACTGACTGTGTTATTCCCCCAGGATCATCTTGACAGTGACTACTAGCTTGAGAAGACAAAGAACCAGTTCCTTGTCCAGCCATTCTGATCTACCATGGGGACAGCAGTGGTATTAGACACCCTGGTAACTGGTGTTCCTGCACAGTGTTGAGCCACCCAAGTGCCCAGGCAGCTGGACCTGGTAAAGCCATCCCATAGCACGTCCATGTGGCAGCAAAGGCCTTCCTTCCTGATGAACATGGTCCTCTCTGCCTCCCTCCTCCTGCCTCCCCTGCAGGCCACTCTGCACCCAGACACCAGGGCACTCCTCTCTTGCCTAGCTGGTACGCTCTTATATTGTGTCTCCCCTCCCAATACCCAAAGGAAAGAGGTTCTATTTCTCTACAGCATGTGACCAGAGTCCCAGTTCCTGCCCAGGCCTGTGGTCTCCTCTCACCGATGTGGTTCACCCACACTCTTCTTTATGCTCCCTGGCCTTGATGCTCATCCCTCTGCTATGAACATCTGCTTCCCACCTGCTCCATAGGCTTAGATCAAACACTACAAATTTGCAAGGTGCCTCCCTGCCCCCAGAGTCTTGCATTCCTCTAAGCTACCACTGGCTTCAGATTCTACATAAATGCCCATGACTTGGGCTGCTCATAAAGAGAAACAGATATCCTGGAGTTGCTATGGAGACCAAATGCATCAAGAAAGGGCCTGCTCGAAGCCTGAGCATAACTAGAGGCTGTGTGGCTAGTATCAAGTGCCTCATGGTGTGTTTGGGGGCACATTCACTCATTCAAGGGAGACTTTTTATTCTAAGATTTGTATTTCTTGGGACAAACGCACTTAATCCACATGTGGCCAGTGATGGGGTATCTGGTTAACTGTTTCTCTCTGACTAATTGCACACTCTGTAGCTACCAGAACAGATTGGCTCACACTATGTATTTTTGAGACAGCAGGAATTGATTCTCTACCATTATGAAAACAAGGAGTGTATTCATTAATTTTCTATTTCTGTGATAAAACAAAGTGACCAAGGCAACTTATAGAAGAAAGAGTTTAATTGGAACTTAGAGTTCTAGAGGGTTAGTATCCATGGTAGAAGATCAGAGGTAGAAGATGGCAGGTGGCAGGTGACAGGTAGCAGTCGGGAGTTGGCAGGTGGCAAGTGGCAAGTGACAGGTGGCAAGTAGAAGGTGACAAGTGACAGGTGGCAGGTGGCAAGTGGCAGGTGACAAGTGGCAGGTGGCAAGTTACAGGTAGCAAGTAGGTGACAGACGGCAGGTGACAGATGGCAGGTGGCAGATGACAGGTGGCAGGTGACTGACAGGTGGCAGAAGACAGGTGGCAGGAGCAGCAATTAAGAGTTCACATCTTCACAAGCATGAAACAGAGAAAGGTAGCTAAAATCGCAAAGCCTGCCTCTAGTGACAGACCTCCCCCAGCATGGCCACTGTATCTCATAGCCATCCCCAAACATCCACCAACTGGGACCCAAGTATTTAACTTCCTGGCATTTATGGGGCATATCGCATTCAAATTATCACAGAGAGGTGACCAGCGCCAGACCTTAGAGGACAATCCCTCTCACATCTTCCCATCCCTTGTGGCTCTAGAAGCCATTGGCTTATGGCTCCAACCTCAGTCTCCAGCACAGCTTGTCATCTTTTCCTGTAAGGATTTGTCATCACACTCCGAGCCTAACCTAATCTGTCTTACTGTTCTTAGTTTAAATATATTTTCACAGACCCTGTGTCCACGCAAGGTCGACTTTCTAGATCTGGGAAGCAGGTTTTGAAGGTCTCTTCTGGGGCACACTCAGCCCACACCACGTTCCTCATAAAGGAAGAGGATGTTTTCAATCTGCCTCCATAGCCAGGGCTGCTTCCTCTGGCCACACCCACCCGAGTGCTGATGAAAGTGAATGTTCAAGGGGTGGTTCTGGTTCTGATTGGTGGAAGGTGGCTTGATTGGCATATGGAAGCCACGCCTTGAACACAGACCCGCAGGGTTCTGGGACCGAAGTAGTCAAGACTTGTGCCTGAGCAAGCCAGAACACAGGATGCTCACACCAAGTGAAGGCCACAGGGCGCAGAAAGCCAGGGAGAATTTTTCTGGGAGTTGCTGGGAAGAAGCAGAGGAAATTATGTCCCAGGCTAGTGGAGCCTGAGGAAGGAGAGGATCATCATGCCTAACGCTGAGATCAGAGAGACAGGCAGGTAGAGGAATTTGGTTTTTTAGGTTCATCCAGGGAAGAGAGCAGGTAAGCTTTGTAGTTGCCAACACTAGAACATGGGTAGAAGCTGAACACATGTTTATAGAGATGGATGGTACTACAGGTGACCTCAGAGACACTGCCTGCTCTCACAGGAGCCCACAGAGGAATCCACACAGCTGCCCGCAACTGGGACACATGATCTTGTAAGGAGCAAGACCGATAAGCCAGTGACAGCAGTTTCCTTGGCTAAGCGGCCTGAGGGTACACAGTGAATCAGGATGGGACCTTGTCTGCCCAAATACACAGTCAATGGTGGTCAGAGCTGACGAGTAAAGAGTAGGTGACATGAATAAAGTTTTTGGCATGACAGTATATAAATATTCCATGACACACAGCACCAACTAATACCAGTTGTCCGTCTGAAATTCAAATCTAACTGGGCAGGCTGCATCACAACTGCCAATCTTAACACAAGCATATCCCTACACACACCATGCATATACCAAACACATCGCATGTAACACACAATCTAGAAAATGCACACGTACACCTATACCATGAACATAGTACACACAAGCATACAATGTACCTAACATATGGAATATGCACATCTATACTACATACAACATGCATATCATGAAACATTCTGCTGACATATCTAGTCTGGGGCACCCTTCTTCCAACCTAGTGAGGGGTTTCTTTGAGCTCAGCAGTTCATGACTCCTCAGTCGTCCAAGTCATGGGGTCCCCACCACCACCCCATTTTTCCCACTTTGCTTGCTTCTTACTTTCCTGCAAAACCATAGCTTCTGAGGCACTGATTTCTTCAACAGAGGCTAATGTGGTGGGTCTCATCTAGAAGCTGGGAATACAAAAGGGATATTGGAAAAGTCACTCATTTAGGAGCTTCAAGTCCCAGGCTCCTCACCGACTCAGCTCCTATGCCTGGCACGTGGTGAAACTGTCATGTATGTATGGTTCCATTCTGTGTCAGGAGCTGGGTGGGTGGGGGAAGTGGGAAAGCTTCTACATTTCACTGTGTCTGACGGTTCTATAATGCCTCCTCTTCCTCCTCTCCTTTTTGAGACAGCCTCTCACATGTAGCCCTGACTGGCCTAGAACTTGCCTTGTAAATCTGACTGGCATTACATCTTCTCTGGTCCTCCTGTCTCCGTTTCCCTTTTACTAAAGGTAAAACTGGACAGACATGATCAAAGCTGCTAGCTAGACATGCCTGGTGTACTTCCCCTTGTGTAGGGGAAGAAAACAAGAGAAAGATAACAGCAATTTCTACAGAGCCTGAGGCGGAGGGCTTGAGTTGTAGGGCAAAGGGGCAGGGGTGTTTCAGAGCAGGAAGACTCATGGCAGCCTCACAAAAAGAAACATATTATTACACCGAAGAAGTAACCTGAACCAAGAGGGACATGGCATGATGGCCAGAGGGCAAGCAGGAGACCATCCCCAGCCAGAAGGCAAACAAGAAACCATCCCCCAGACAGAGGGCAAGCAGGAGACCATCCTGAGCCAGAGCCAGAGGGCCAGCAAGAGACCATCCCCAGCCACAGGGCAAGCAGGAGACCATCTCCAACTACAAGGCAAATAAGAGACCATCCCCCAGCCACAGGGCAAGCAGGAGACCATCCCCAGTCAGAGGGCAAATAAGAGACCATCCCCCAGTCTCAGGCAAGCAGGAGACCATCCCCAGCCAACTCTGCTCTCACCATTGACACCCGGATACTCATTATAGGAAGTTCCGGGGACATGTGTAGCTCTGAATTCAGACTGAGGAATTAGACTCCACTATTGTGCTGCCCCAGCAGAATCCAGCATCCCATGCAACACCCATGGGCAGCTGTTGCTGCATGGAGATGCTCTGAGACCATGTCCACCCCTCCCTTGCTTTGGGAAGCATCAGGGTAGCCCATCTTGAGACCTCAGTCTACAGAGTGTCCAGAAAACAACCATATGGTTCTGCCTACCTGTCCATGGCCCTAACAGCACCTGTGGAACATATCTTGAGTAGTTCAGTCTTGGGGCCCTGGAGAAACAGTTGAGCAACCTATCCTTGCCTCCGAAGCTCCCAGATTCCTCTCCTTCTAATTGCAGGAAGAAACCAGCTGACCTTACCCAGACATCTTTAATCTTGGAAACAGCTGGCTAGACAACCTTGAGCAGTTTAGCTCACAGAAGGTTACAGTTCAGAGGAGTGATCCCACCCACCCATAATCATGGGGGTCTTCTGAGGATCACCTTCTGAATAACTCTAAAAAGTACTACTCACGTTCTTCTGACTCCAGAGACAATTAAGCTGCCTATTCTAGACTCCCAGCCCATGAAGGTCTGGGAAGAAGACGGTTGGTCTATTCACCTGCCTTTGAGACAGGACTGTATGAACATACTGAGCCACACCATCACTGTAAGGTTATCTGTGAGGTCTTGGGTCCATCAATCTGGCTCATCCACTGGTTGGCTTTCAGATACTGAGGAATGCTACCCAATACCAAGCATGCGTTCCCACAGTCATCTATGCTCACCAACTTGCTTTGTCCTCTTATGAAGCTTAGGACGTGATCAATGTCCAACATCTGCAGCAAGGGACACCACATCTAGAATTGCCAAGAACCTCCCACAACTAGGAATTCAAATCTAGTCTGTGCATACTGGTCCATGGTCATATGACAGATGTCAGCAACTGCAGTAAATGTCACTTGAAGGATATACAGATGCCACACCCAAGTACTAACAGGAACTGGGGCTAACACAGCCTGTACATACAGAACCTACAGCCCACCCCCAGCAAAAAGTCCTTTTCTATGACAGGTCCCCTAGAACCTTAGCAGGAAATAGAATATAGTTAACATGAGGGGACACAGTCATGCCCTGTTCTCAAAACAGAAACAGGATTGGCTGACTTGCACAACATGAAGCAAGTCCTGACCTTGATGGACTCATTAGGTCCTGTGAACTATGGGAGCCATAGGCAATAAGTGTGGGACAGATCTGGGGTCTGGTTTTGGAACACTGGGGGTGCTGGAATGTATGGTGAGATCAGAGAGAGAGAGAGAGAGAGAGAGAGAGAGAGAGAGAGAGTCTATCAAATGCTGCCAGTGGTAAATATTCACACAGGAAACAGTGAATTAGTGCCAGAACCCAATGGCACTTGGTATTAGCAGATGAAGCTGCTGGCTGACATTCCTGGTGATCTTGCTGTCCAGACACTTAATATAATTAAGATCCATTGCCATGGAAACAGTAAAATGTTAGGCTCCTATGTAGCTGTGTGTATTCTGCAAAACCGATGTCAGAAGCAGCTCTCTCATGTCTGCACTGGCAAAAGAGAGCTGGTGGAAGATCAGAATCCCTCCCTTCAAAGTGGCCCCAGCTCCTCCATTTCTACCTGCTGCTTCCTTCAAAGCAGAGAAGGTCAAGAGTCACAGCATCGTCCTAACTGTTATACATACGCTCGCTCACATCATTCTCTATTGGCCCTTAAAGAAAGGCTGGCTTTCAGGTGGCCATTTTTCCTCGGGAGCCTGACATCACTACTACAACAGAGTTGTACAAATTTGAAAGTGTACAGCTTTTCTGCTGCCATGAGTCACTCATCCACACAGCTGTAGAGCCTCAGGTATCCTCCGCTCAAACTCTTAGCCCTTCCCTAGAAATACTTTTTGGGGGAACAGTAGAGGATTCCACAAGCTTATGCATTGCTTAGCTCCCTCCTGGGCTGAGCCTCTCTGTTCTAGTTGACATCTTCTGGTGAGCATCACCAGACATGCCAGGGCTCTCTATCTGGGAAACTCTCTGAGTTTCCATGACAATGGACCTTAACTATATAAAGTATAGGGACAGCAAGATCACCAGAAATGTCAGTCATAAATATCAGCTCCTCTTCTTTCTACAGTGTCTCTACAGTGACCCCATTGCAGTGACTCCCCAATCTTGGCCTGGATCCACATTGAGCTCTGAACAGATGTGAGATGTGGCCACTGTCCATATTATACTACACCTGGGCACATGAGGCAGGGAAGGTGCTACCCGTGGTTTAAGAGTCTCATGACATTATTATCTTTGTGTCTTAGCTTCTTCTCACGCTACTGTGATAAAGCATCCTGAGAGAAGAAGCTTAAGAGATAAAGAGTTGGGTTTGTGCAGGTTAAGGCCCATCCTTCTCTTCTGGAGATTGTATGGAGATGCCAGAGCCTCTCACCGGTTAGTCTTTTCTCTCCCTCCAGAGCTGCTTGGAAAGACTTCCCAAACACCTTTGCAGTTGGTTGGACCTGTGAAAGACAGTGGTGTCACGCGGGCTGGAGGCTGTGGGGATCCTAATTTGTCCTTATATTAGTCAGGATTCTCTAGAGACGCAGAACTGAGAGTAAGAAGCTACACACACACATATAATTGTAAACGATTATGTTAAATAACGTAATGTAAATATGTAAATATGAATTTATGATTTGCTCATGTGGCTTACAGGCTGTGCTCCAACTATTCCAACAATGGCTGTCTCTCAATGAGCAGCCCAAGAGTCTAACAGTTGTTCAGTCCATGAGGCTGGATATCTAAGCTGTTCTCCAGCATATACCAAGATCCCAGTAAAGGAATGACCCTATCAATACGAGTGAGGCCAAGCAGGCAAAGAGCAAGGACTTCCTTCTTCCATGTTATTTCTAGAGGCTGCCACCAGAAGGTGAGGACCCTATTTATGGTTGGTCTTTCATTCCCAAATAATTCAATCAAGTAAAGTAAGTCTCTTATTGGCGCACCCATACATTTGGGTTTTAGTTCATTCCAGATGTACTCAGGTTGACCACCAAGAATAGACACAGCAGTTTCACTGTTCAATTCCTACAACATTAAAACCCCAAGAGGAACACTCTGGATTTCTGAGCTATCACAGGAAGGGAGTCCTACGAAAGCCACAGACCCACAATGGATTTAACTGAGTGAGAATCCACTGGAGTGAGTCCAGTCTGTTCCTACGGCACAGCCAAATATGTAGTGAGAGATTCCGGCTCTCAAGGAAAGATCCCTTAGCTTTTGCATGAACCATATGACTATGCCTGACGCAAGACATCAGTTGGAGAGCAGGGGTGTAATCCCAGGGTTGCGCTTCAGTCACGGTCTTATAACGACATCCTTAGCTGTCAGGTTGGTGAATAAGCACCCCTAGATCCATCCATCGGAGGACAAGTCGATGATAGACTAGAGCAGCAGGCCACCCTTGAGGATGTGCTGTGTCCTGGCAGCTATGTTGAGGGATCTGTGTCCTTGTGTACTTTTAGCTCAAGATGCTGGGACTGAGGACTGTCAAGACGGCTTGGCAGCAAAGAGCACTAGCATCTATAGGAGAAGAACAAGTCTTAATGTCCATTAACCAAGGGAAGATGCCTATACCTCAGAGGAGCCCCAAACCAGAACTACTGGCTTCTCCAACCAGCATTCATCCCCACCACCCAGCAAAGGTTCCAGACACATCATGTCTTAAAGATTTCACTTCTCAAAGCAGCAAGCTAAGGGGTGTGTGCTTACAAATGCAGGGTGTAGCTTCCATCTGTATAGTATGTCTGTAAATGATTCATTGGTCAGTCTTCCCTAATAGGCACTTCTTGGACCAGAGGTGTCTCACACAGATCAACTCTCCAGCGTGCCATGTGCACAGGACAATGTGCAGAAGGGTTGCACATTGCCACATCTCTGGCTTCTGTGGAGTAAAATAGCTATGAAATGAGGGTGACCTCGTTATCCCTTCAGGCAAGGGACTAAGGTTTATGGGTCTCAAAAACCATCAGAACCTCTGACAGAGGCTCAGGAAGTACTCTTGAAGACTGGGGATATGGATCAGTCACTTAAGTGTTTTCTGTGCAAGTGTGATGATTTAAGTTTGATCCACAGAACCAGTCTGGCACTGGGAAGGTTGAGGCCGGATGGCTGGAGCTTGCTAGTACATACATGCACACATACACACATAAGAGAACAGAAGGTGTGACTGTGTAGAAGAACGCAGTTATGAGTGAATGGATGAATGGATGAATGAATGAATGATGCCCCATGCCATCACAAACAAATGAATGGGAAATATCAACAAGGGGGCAGCACCTCAGATTTCTGAGCTACTGTTCATAGAAGCAAGATTTTCTTTTCTTTTTTATTAAATTGGGTATTTATTTCATTTACATTTCCAATGCTATCTCAAAAGTCCCCCACACGCTCCCCCACCCACTCCCCAACCCACCCACTCCCATTTCTTGACCCTGGCATTACCCTGTATTGAGGCATATAAAGTTTGCATGACCAATGGGCCTCTCTTTCAACTGATGGCTGACTAGGCCATCTTCGGATTCATATGCAGCTAGAGACACGAGCTCTGGGGGTGTGTGTGGGGGGGGAGGGGGTTACTGGTTAGTTCATATTGTTGTTCCACCTATAGGATTGCAGATCCCTTTAGCTCCTTGGGTACTTTCTCTAGCTCCTCCATTGGGGGCCCTGTGATCCATCCAATAGCTGACTGTGAGCATCCACTTCTGTGTTTGCAAGGCCCCAGCATAGTCTCAAAAGAGACAGCTATATCTGGGTCCTTTCAGCAAATTCTTGCTAGTGTATGCAATGGTGTCAGCATTTGGAAGCTGATTATGGGATGGATCCCTGGATATGGCAGTCTCTAGATGGTCCATCCTTTCGTCTCAGCTCCAAACTTTGTCTCTGTAACTCCTTCCATGGGTGTTTTGTTCCCAATTCTAAGAAGGGGCAAAGTGTCCACACTTTGGTCTTTGTTCTTCTTGAGTTTCATGCATTTAGCAAATTGTGTCTTATATCTTGGGTATTCTAAGTTTCTGGGCTAATATCCACTTATCAGTGAGTACATATTGTGTGAGTTCTTTTGTGATTGGGTTACCTCACTCAGGATGATGCCCTCCAGGTCCATCCATTTGGCTAGGAATTTCATAAATTCATTCTTTTAAATAGCTGAGTAGTACTCCATTTTGTAAATGTACCACATTTTCTGTATCCATTTCTCTGTTGAGAGGCATCTGCGTTCTTTCCAGCTAATGGCTATTATAAATAAGGCTGCTATGAACATAGTGGAGCATGTGTCCTTCTTACTGGTTGGAACATCTTCTGGATATATGCCCAGGAGAGGTATTGCTGGATCATCCGATAGTATTATGTCCAATTTTCTGAGGAACTGCCAGACTGATTTCCAGAGTGGTTGTACAAGCTTGCAATCCCACCAACAATGGAGGAGTGTTCCTCTTTCTCCACATCCTTGCCAGCATCTGCTGTCACCTGAATTTTTGATCTTAGCCATTCTGACTGGTATGAGGTGAAATCTCAGGGTTGTTTTGATTTGCATTTCCGTGATGATTAAGGATGTTGAACATTTTTTCAGGTGCCTCTCAGCCATTTGGTATTCCTCAGGTGAGAATTCTTTGTTTAGCCACATTTTAATGGGGTTATTTGATTTTCTGGAGTCCAACTTCCTGAGTTCTTTATATATATTGGATATTAGTCCCCTATCTGATTTAGGATTGGTAAAGATCCTTTCCCAATCTGTTGGTGGCCTTTTTGTCTTATTGACGGTGTCTTTTGCCGTGCAGAAGCTTTGCAATTTTAAGAGGTCCCATTTGTCGATTCTCTTTCTTACAGAACAAGCCATTGCTGTTCTATTCAGGAATTTTTCCCCTGTACCCATATCTTCGAGGTTTTTCCCTACTTTCTCCTCTATAAGTTTCAGTGTCTCTGGTTTTATGTGGAGTTCCTTAATCCACTTAGATTTGACCTTAGTACAAGGAGATAGGAATGGATCAATTCTCATTCTTCTACATGATAACTGCCAGTTGTGCCAGCATTATTTGTTGAAAATGCTGTCTTTTTTTCCACTAGATGATTTTTGCTCCCTTGTCAAAGATCAAGTGACCATAGTTGTTTGGGTTCATTACTGGATCTTCAATTCTATTCCATTGGTCTACTTGTCTGTCACTATACCAGTACCATGCAGTTTTTATCACAATTTCTCTGTAGTACAGCTTTAGGTCAGGCATGCTGATTCCACCAGAGGTTCTTTTATCCTTGAGAAGAGTTTTTGCTATCCTAGGTTTTTTGTTATTTCAGATGAATTTGCAGATTGCCCTGTCTAATTCATTGAAGAATTGAGTTAGAATTTTGATGGGGATTGCATTGAATCTGTAGATTGCTTTTGGCAAGATAGCCATTTTTACTATATTGATCCTGCCAATCCATGAGCATGGGGGATCTTTCCATCTTCTGAGATCTTCTTTAATTTCTTTCTTCAGAGACTTGAAGTTCTTATCATACAGATCTTTCACTTCCATAGTTAGAGTCACTCCAAGGTAGTTTATATTATTTGTGACTATTGAGAAGGGTGTTGTTTCCCTAATTTCTTTCTCAGCCTGTTTATCCTTTGTGTACAGAAAGGCCATTGACTTGTTTGAGTTAATTTTATATCCAGCTACTTCATTGAAGCTGTTTATCAGGTTTAGGAGTTCTCTGGTGGAATTTTTAGGGTCACTTATATATACTATCATATCATCTGCAAAAAGTGATATTTTGACTTCTTCCTTTCCAATTTATATCCCCTTGATCTCCTTTTGTTGTCAAACTGCTCTGGATAGGACTTCAAGTACAATTTTGAATAGGTAGGGAGAAAGTGGGCAGCCTTGTCTAGTCCCTGATTTTAGTGGGATTGCTTCCAGCTTCTCACCATTTACTTTGATGTTGGCTACTGGTTTGCTGTAGATTGCTTTTATCATATTTAGGTGTGGGCCTTGAATTCCTGATCTTTCCAAGACTTTTATCATGAATGGGTGTTGGATTTTGTCAAATGCTTTCTCCACATCTAACGAGATTATCATGTAGTTTTTGTCTTTGAGTTTGTTTATATACTGGATTATGTTGATGGATTTCCGTATATTCAACGATCCCTGCATCCCTGAGATGAAACCTACTTGGTCAGGATGGATAATTTTTTTGATGTGTTCTTGGACTTGGTTAGCGAGAACTTTATAGAGGATTTTTGCATCGATATTCATAAGGGAAATTGGTCTGAAGTTCTCTATCTTTGTTGGGTCTTTTTGTGGTTTAGGTATCAGAGTAATTGTGGCTTCATAGAATGAGTTGGGTAATGTGCCTTCTGTTTCTATTTTGTGGAATAGTTTGTGAAGAACTGGGATTAGATCTTCTTTGAAGGTCTGATAGAACTCTGCACTAAACCCATCTGGTCCTGGGCATTTTTTGGTTAGGAGACTATTAATGACTGCTTCTATTTCTTTAGGGGGTATAGGACTGTTTAGATCATTAACCTGATCTTGATTTAACTTTGGTACCTGGTATCTGTCTAGAAACTTCTCCATTTCATCCAGGTTCTCCAGTTTTGTTGAGTATAGCCTTTTATAGAAGGATCTGATGGTGTTTTGGATTTCTTCAGGATCTGTTGTTATGTCTCCCTTTTTATTTCTGATTTTGTTAATTAGGATGCTTTCCCTGTGCCCTCTAATGAGTCTGGCTAAGGGTTTATCTATCTTGTTGATTTTCTCAAAGAACCAGCTCCTTGTTTGGTTGATTCTTTGAATAGTTCTTCTTGTTTCCACTTGGTTGATTTCGCCCCTGAGTTTGATTATTTCCTGCCGTCTACTCCTCTTGGGTGAATTTGCTTCATTTTGTTCTAGAGCTTTTAGGTATGTTGTCAAGCTGCCAAGGTGTGCTCTCTCTAATTTCTTTTTGGAGGCACTCAGAGCTATGAGTTTCCCTCTTAGAAATGCTTTCATTGTGTCCCATATGTTTGGGTATGTTGTGGCTTCATTTTTATTAAACTCTAAAAAGTCTTTAATTTCTTTCTTTATTCCTTCCTTGACCAAGGTATCATTAGAAGTGTGTTGTTCAGTTTCCACATGAATGTTGGCTTTCCATTATTTATGTTGTTATTGAAGATCAGCCTCAGTCCATGGTGGTCTGATAGGATGCATGGGACAATTTCAATATTTTTGTATCTGTTGAGGCCTGTTTTGTGACCAATTATATGTTCAATTTTGGAGAAGGTCCCGTGAGGTGCTGAGAAGAAGGTATATCCTTTTGTTTTAGGATAAAATGTCCTGTAGATATCTGTTAGATCCATTTGTTTCATAACTTCTGTTAGTTTCACTGTGTCCCTGTTTAGTTTCTGTTTCCATGATCTGTCCATTGGTGAAAGTGGTGTGTTGAAGTCTCCCAATATTATTGTGTGGGGTGCAATGTGTGCTTTGAGCTTTACTAAAGTTTCTTTAATGAATGTGGCTGCCCTTGTATTTGGAGCATAGATATTCAGAATTGAGAGTTCCTCTTGGAAGATTTTACCTTTGATGAGTATGAAGTGCCCCTCCTTGTCTTTTTTGATGACTTTGGGTTGGAAGTCGATTTTATTAGATATTAGAATGGCTAATCCAGCTTGTTTCTTTATACCATTTGCTTGGAAAATTGTTTTCCAGCCTTTCATTCTAAGGTAGTGTCTATCTTTTTCCCTGAGATGGGTTTCCTGTAAGCAGCAAAATGTTGGGTCCTGTTTGTGTAGCCAGTCTGTTAGTCTATGTCTTTTTATTGGGGGGTTGAGTCCATTGATATTAAGAGATATTAAGGAAAAGTAATTGTTGCTTCGTATTATTTTTGTTGTTAAAGATGGCATTCTATTCTTGTGGCTGTCTTCTTTTAGGTTTGTTGAGGGGTTACCTTCTTGCTTTTTCTAGGATGTGGTTTCCATCCTTGTATTGTTTTTTTTTTCTGTTATGATTATTATGTGTCGGGAGGAATTTCTTTTCTGGTCCAGTCTTTTTGGAGTTCTGTAGGCTTCTTGTATGTTCATGGGCATCTCTTTCTTTAGGTTTGGAAAGTTTTCTTCTATAATTTTGTTGAAGATATTTACTGGCCCTTTGAGTTGAAAACCTTCATTCTTATCTACTCCTATTATCCTGAGGTTTGGTCTTCTCATTGTGTCCTAGATTTCCTGAATGTTTTGAGTTAGGATCTTTTTGCATTTTCCATTTTCTTTGATTGTTGTGCCAATGTTCTCTATGGAATCTTCTGCACCCGAGATTCTCTCTTCCATCTCTCGTATTCTGTTGCTGATGCTCGCATCTATGTTTCCAGATTTCTTTCCTAGGGTTTCTATCTCCAGCGTTGCTTCCCTTTGGGTTTTCTTTATTTTGTCTACTTCCCTTTTTAGGTCTTGGATGGTTTTATTCAATTCCATCACCTGTTTAGTCTTGTTTTCCTGAAATTCTTGAAGGGTTTTTTGTGCTTCCTCTTTAAGGTCTTCTACCTGTTTAGCAGTGTTATCCTGTATTTCTTTAAGTGAGTTATTAAAGTCCTTCTTGATGTCCTCTACCATCATCATTAGATATGCTTTTAAATCCTTGTCTAGCATTTCGGGTGTGTTGGGGTGCCCTGGACTGGGCGAGGTGGGAGTGCTGGGTTCTGATGATGGTGAGTGGTCTTGGTTTCTATTAGTAAGATTCTTATGTTTACCTTTCGCCATCTGGTAATCTCTGGAGTTAGTTGTTATAGTTGTCTCTGGTTAGAGATTGTTCCTCTCGTGATTCTGTTAGCCTCTATCAGCAGACCTGAGAGACTAGCTCTCTCCTCTGAGTTTCAGTGGTCAGAGCACTCTCTGCAGGCAAGCTCTCCTCTTACAGGGAAGGTGCACAGATATCTGGTGTTCGGACCTCCCTCCTGGCCGAAGATGAAGGCCCAAAACAGGACCTGTCCCAGAAGCTGTGTTGCTTCGACCTGTCACAGAAGCTGTTAGCTTCTGTAGTCCACACTCTCACCTGCACAGACTAGTCTCGGAGGGATCTGGGAACCAAGATGGCTCCCCCAAGTGCTCCTGCAAAGCCCTCCCAGGCCGGGCAGACACCTATCCTCTGGCCAGGAAGGTTCCCGGATGTCTGGAGCCCGAAAAACGGGCTGCCTCAGAAGCTTTGTGACTCCCACCTGACCCAGATGCTGTTAGCTTCTATTGTCCACACTCTCACCTGTGCAGACTATTCTCGGCAGAGTCCTGGAACCCGCAAGATTTTCAATAAGTGAGAGATGACTCAGAGAAAAATATCACAGCCAATACTCCATGGAATTTGTTTTAAAAGGCAGACAGAATGCCTGCTTAACTTAACAATCATGCTAAAGCCCCAAATGTGCTTGTGGACATGCAGAGTAAAGGAGAAACTGGCCCTGGGGCTCCGAAAAGTGACCCAGGGAGAGCCAACCGCTCTTCTATGTAATCCAGCAATCCCAAGACCTTCATACTTGCAACTCCACAGTCCATATTCACTTAGGAGTCCCCACCAAGCTGCTTCCTGAGTGGCCCTGTCATAAGCTGCATCCCATTCTTTGGAGCCTCTACTCTCAAAGTTGTCCTCCATTTTCCCCAAAACACCTTCTGTCCTCAGCTTCTTTTCAGTCTTTCTCACTTGTCTTATTCTCTTCCTTGGGCTACCTCCTCCAGGAAAGCTTGCCACAACTAAAACAGCTTCACTTTTCCCATCTGCAGATCTTCTGCTGTAAGGGAAGCCATAATGGGTTCCCTTGAACTGGTCCCCTTATACATTACAACATCCTCCATCTATTGCCTTCACCACACACAGAAACAGGAACAATGAGATGCAGGGTGCCCTCCTGAAAGAGATTTGGTCCATGATGAGCAAGCAGGAAATGTCAGTGAGACACAGCAGCTGTGATGTTGACCGGGTTGCAGATGCACAGATGTAGTATGTGGGTGCAAAGGAGGCTCAGCAGAGCCTGACCTCACAGGTGGGGATAGCAGGGGATGCTCCTGCAAAGGAGTTGTCAGTGCCAATATCTGGAGTTGAAAGAGATTGTTTTCCAAACCTAAGCTATCTTCCAAAGATCCTATCAGGTACCTGTCAGGTGGATGTGTGTGTGTGTGTGTGTGTGTGTGTGTGTGTGTGTGTGTGTGTGTTTATGTACATATGCATGGGGACTGACTCCAGGTTTGCAGAACTGGGTGTGAATCCCATTGATCTACCTCCAAATAGCCAGCTTAAATAGATAGTCATATGTTTTCCTGGTGAGCTAGTTCATTGACAGTCTGTAGCTGCTTTACCCAGGCAGTGGCCAGCAGACAAGTATCTACTTCTCTGGTGACTTCTCAGACTTGAATTCAAACTGGGATAATTTAGACTATAACAGTGATTTCTTTCTGTTTAAACCTAACTTTTAGTTCAAGATGCTAGAACTGAAGACTGTCAAGATGGCTCAGCAGTGAAGAACACTAGATGCTCTAGGAGAAAATCCAGACTCAGTTCCTAGATCCTGACATCTGTAACTGGCTTTAAATGATCTGACGCTCTCTTCTGGCCTCTGTGGGTACTGAACACACATGTGCACATATATACATATGAGGCAAAACACTTGCAAGCATGATAGATAGATGATTGATAGATAGATAGATAGATAGATAGATAGATAGATAGATAGATAGATAGACAGACAGACAGACAGATAGAAAGAGCTTTAAGAAAAGAGATAGTGTTCCAGGGTTCTGTCAGGGGTCCAGGCATAGTGAGAAGAAGAGGAGTTCCTTGAAGCTTTGAGGGTGTCTGCTTCCTCTCAGCTACAATCTTAGCCCATGTAATGCTAATATTACCTCCAGGGCATGATTATTTTAGGCCTCCTTTAGATTTTGAGTGTATTCTTCAGCACTTTGATATTTAAAACATGTTTTTTTCTGAAGCAGCGGTTTTTCTGCGTTACAGACTATATAAAATTTATTGGAGCCCATGTCTTGTCAAAACTCCTTAGGAGGAGAGCTGCTGGGATGCACTGAGACAGGGCAACCTGGGGGAGTTGGGGCTGGCAAAGAGGCTCATAGATAATAGAAATTGACACTCACAATGTCCTGTGTGCGCAGAGATCCCCTCCAAGGCAAATCAGCATGCTTGTCTTTTAATTAACCTTGAAATGGTAATATTCTCAAGCATTGAAATCTTTTTGGGTAAACTGTGATGAAGCAGAGGTCCCATGTTATCATAATAACATCTTAAACCCAATAATGCATTTAACATATGTCCAGCAGAAACGTCTGTAGGTGCCACAACATACTACTGGTAAAAAATAAGAGGCTGAAAAGCCTTTACATAATTTCAGAGATGAGGCAGGCGTCTCACCTAAATCACCCCTGCTCTCCTTGCAGGCAGGGTGTCCTCATTCAGGCTTTGTCCCTGGTACCCACGGTGGAGTCCTGGATCTCTATGCAGTTGGACCAGTCAGTGCCCCTCCCTGAGTGCAGAGAATATCTACCACATTAACTCGCATCTATCCCTCCCTGAATACAGAGAACATAAAACACATGAGCTCCTGCCCTGAGCTTCCCACATGTGACCAAGGCTGTGCCTCTCTCCATACATGTCTTCCCTGTCCGTTCCCTAAAAGGTGGCAGGAAAAGCATCCTCTTCCTAAGAACCATGCCCAGACTCAGCACCCTTTCTACCCTCCCACCCCATGAGAACGGATGGAAGTAGCAAAGTTGTTAGTTAACAACTTTGTTAAGTTGCATAAGTCTTGACTGCATAAGTCAAGAGCCTCAGAAAGACTAGATCCCTAGGAGATAATCACAAGCTTCAATGGCCTGGGCACCTTGGGAAGGCACAGAGGCAGACCACTCCCCCACCCCTCCATCTGAACTCAGAGGGCCTGTCCGGAGCCCCTCCCACTCTCAGCTCTCGAGCTGGGCCCCTCCCACTCCTGAGCCAGCACCAGCCCAGCCTCCCTTTGCTCTGTCTCCTCACAGGACTGTCAGTCTCTTCTTGCACTAATTATGGCCTGTCATCCAGAACAAATACCTCATATGACAAGTGAGATAATTAATACGCTCAGAGAAACCTTTCTTTTTTTCTTAATTAAAGCACACAATTCCTTTAAAGAGCAAGAATTGTATCTATTGTGTCCAGCTGGTATGAGTACACTCTGGTGTGCATAGAACCATTGTGATTTGGTTACGCTGTGCTTTCCTCCATTTCCTTTTTAAGAAATAAAACCAGATAGACCCTTTTAAAATAAATAAACAAACAAATAAACAAATATCCAGGAAGTACCAAACAGACAATGATGGCAAATGTTTGGTTCATGTCTGATGCATACGTGTCACTGTGCGAACGTCTGTAACACCCACTTACTGAATGATTACATCTAGTTTAGTTACAGAGACAGTGGAGGAGGGGAAGGAAGACGAGATGACTCAATGAGTAGAGATTTTGCCTTGCAATCACAGGGACTTGAGTTCACTACGCAGAACCCAGGGGAAAAGCTAGTTGTGGTGGAATATGCCTATGACCTTGGCTCTGGAGAAATGAAGACAGACAGGAGGGCCCTTGGGACTCCATAGCCAACCAGTCTAGCTGACTGTGAGCCCCAGGCCATTGAGACCCTGTCCCAAAAACCAATGTGGATGTATCCTGAGGTGGGATGCCTAAGGTTGTCCTTTAGCCTTCCCAAGTATGTTCACACACATGCACATAATTACATGCATGTATGTGTGCATGCATGCCACACACACACACACACACATTCAGGCACACAGACACAAGGTCACAAGACAGCAGGAGCCTCTGAGAGAGATGTCTGGTCACAGGCTTAGGCATGGCAAAGACTCCTCTTCTGAATCTTCCTTTCTGTAACGTTGGAATGAGAGCATCTCAAAGCATTTGGCCCAAGTTTGTCCTTAGAGATATGGCTACCAGATCTCAGTATAAGAACAAGAAATAGCAAGTTGTGTCCAGATACAAGAAAGTGCAGGAAACACTCAGCCTGGTAAGAAACCAACGGAGTGCAAAGAGGAGCAGACTTCTTGTCCCCAATGTCTCAGACATTGCAGGGACAGCAACATGTTGCCAGGGGACATGCTAGGCCTCAGACCAACAAGACTAACACAGAGGTGCATGAAAAGTAGAAGTCGGCAAGTTGCCAGGCCAACAAAGACAAAGAAGTAAGCACCTGTCTGCTGTGACACCCCCAAAAACTCTGCTCCCACCCCTTGGGAAACTACAGGTGGGGGAGAGTCACCTTACCGAAGGTCACTCTGATAAGACAGGGATAAAGTTCTCAGCTCCAGGCGTCTATCACTTTATCCCCTCCATTTGGAGAGCAGAAATTGGGCATTTGTTCACTCTGATTTATGCTCCCTTTTTTCCCTCCTTGAAAAATGTTCGATTCCCTTGCTTTAGCCATCAGGGGAAAAAGAAAGAGCAAGCAATTTCTTGTAAAAGGCTCTTCTAAGCTCTCTCTCTCTCTCTCTCTCTCTCTCTCTCTCTCTCTCTCTCTCTCTTTCTCTTCCTTTCTGAAAAGATGGTGAGGCTAGGATAGGCACAGGTCTCTGCCTGCAGTGGCTCTGAGTCAGCCGTCCCCATGACTCCCCAAGAAATACACTGGGCAGAGAGATCCAGGTCTAGACACCAGAGGGTATCTGAAAAGTGGGTAAGTGTACCGTCCATATCTGAAATCATGAGCTGGAAGAAATGTCCATGGGAGAGGCCCAGTGCTTACCAGGAGGTTGAATACCTACCTAGAGGAACAGATGCAGGGTGATTGTTCTGTACCCTAAGAAGGGATGGCTGAGCTTGGCTTCAGGGTAGGAGGTAGGAGAGTTAACATGTGTGCACTGCCTAAAATTTTCTAGGAGGTAGATAGGAAGAGGATTCATGTCCACGCCCATTGCTTGGAAGAGATGGTGGGAAATAAATGACTCATGGATTGTCTCATTCTTGAGTGCCAGCTCCAACTCTACCTACCCCAGGAAGTTGGTATCACCCAAGAATGACACCTATGAGGAGGTTAAGGGACACCTGTCTTGGCAGAATGAAGTATTCTTTCAGTCGAGGACCTAACTAACATCAGGCTACATTATCACACTTATTCCTGCGAGGGGCTCCAACCATCCAAGAGCCAGGAAGAGGCAAGATTGGGGCAAAGGGGGCTTCAGATCTAACTAACCATAATGGTATCCTTAAGCACAGACCCTGGTCATGTGCCAAGGTGCAAACCTTCCTCTTACAATCCATAGAGAACGGGTATTGGCTGTTTTGTGTTATTAATGATCCAACTTCTTTTTAAAGGTGAATATAGGACTATTTGACATTTCTATTTCTTCTTCTATGACTTTTGACACATCATATTTAGAAAAGACTGAGTCATTTGTGGCCACAGGGTTAGTCATAGTCTCTTTTCATTATCTCTTCACTGCCTTAGATCTGGGATGAAGTCCTAACTTTCATTTCTGACATGAGTAATTTGTGTTTTCTCTGTTTTTGGCGAGTCTGGCTACAGACGTACTAAACTCCTGTTTTTTCCAAATCCTTATTTTGTTGATTTTTTTTTTTCTCTCCTGATTTTCATTTATTGTCAATTTTATCAGCATCTACTCTGATCATTACTTTCTTTTCTCTACTGCTTACTTCCCCTTTTTGTCTGATTTCCTGTGTTAGATGACTCATTTTAGCACTTTCTCCAGCGTGTGCATCCAACGCCATAAACTTTTATCTCAGTACGATTTTTGCCGTGTCCCACAAATTTTGACAAGTCATGTTTTCGGTTTTTAATTTACTTCACAGTATTTTTTAATTCACTTGAGATTTCTGTCTTTGGCTCTTCTGTTATTTACCGTCATGTTGTTTAATATCTAAGCACGTTGGGGCTTTTTTTTCTTTTTTTTTCTTTTTTCTTTTTTAAAGCTGTCTGTTCTAAGAGTGCAAAGTAAGTATATAATTCTTATTCTTTTAAGTTTTTAGTGTGCATCTTATGAACCAGAATACAGTCTCTCTTGGTGAAAGTCTCACATGATCTTGATAAAAGCTTATTTTCTCCTGTGGACAGATAAAGTAGTCTACTGATATGAATACTATCTAGTAGATTGATGTTGTTCGTGATGTTAACTGTATCCTTAGTCACTTTTGCTTGCTAGGTTTACTCTCCCATGATAGAGGGTTGTGAGTATTACAGCTGTAACAGTGGATTCATCGTCTCTGCTTACAGACTTGTCTTCTGTGTGTTTTAACATTTGTTATTAGGCACACACCGAATATGAATTATTATGTCCTCTGTGAGCGTTATCTCTTAAAGGACTTTCAGGAAGGCTGACCAAACATTTGTTGCCATATTTAATGGAGTCGAGGGAATAGCAAGGGTGAAGGCCAGGGCTGAAGAGATGGCTTGGCAGCTAAGAGCTTGCACTACTCTTACAGAGGACCCAAGTTCAATTCCAAACTCCCAGGTCAGGCAGGTCACAACTGTCTATAACTCAAGCCAGGGAATCCAGTGCTTTCCTGTAGCTCCTGCAGGCACTCACAACCCACATGCACGTACACAGATGCAGGCACACAGGTGACTAAGAAATAAACACTTATAAAGAAAGAATGATAGAGTGAAAGCTATAGCTATCATCTTCACCAGGGGCCACCAAATTGTCTGTTAGAATGAAGATCTGTTCCCAGCTCAACAACTGGAATCTCACTTCTGCTCTTCACTGACATTACAACAACCTAGTCAAGCCTCATCCTCAAAGCTATGCAGTCAGGTTGAACTCCCCTCCTCTGGTGATGTTCATCTCGCTCCCTTTAGCCCACCCAACTTGGCACATGGCTTCACCTCTCCTTTAGCCCACCCAGAACCTGCAATGGCCTTCCTTCTACCAGCAGATATACCAATCCATTCTGCAGGTCTCTGCCTACCTGGTACTTACCTAGTGACCCCTCTCACTCTCCACTGAACATCCACTTGGATGCTGAACAACCCCAAGATTCCACTATAGTCTCCCTGGGCCCTGGAGTGTCATCTGTTTCCTGTTACTTCTGTGACCTAGGACTGCAGCAAGGGTCCTGCAAACATGCTTTGGGTGAGTATGTGGAGACAGCGTATAGAGCAAAGGTGGGAGGAGGCCCTCTTGGATATGAGGGGCTCAAGGCAGTAGCCCTAGGAGGTTAGGGGTGTGGCTCAGTTGATACGAGTGCTTGATCTTCATGAAAAACACTGTATTTATATATGCCTATAATCATAGCACTTGGGAGCCTGAGGTAGGATTTATTTAGCAAGTTCTAAAAGATCCTGACAGAGAGTAAAAAATTATTTAAGCCCCTAGACCTGTGTCCAAAATAGCCCATTGTACCAGGATGCCAGGTGTTTGCAGTTTTTGCCTTTCTATAACCCAATGTCAGGTGTTTGCGGTTTTTGTTTCTTTATAAACCCCTTACCCCTTGAGCTCGTGGTTGACTCCTCTACCCCTGCATGGGATATGAGTCGTCCCCAGTGCACTGGTCTTTCCCGAATGAACCTCTTGCAGTTTGTATCAAGACCATTTCTCGTGAGTGATTTGGGGTGTTGCCTCACTTGAGTCAGAATGTGGGGGAGTCCCCATGTTGTGGGTTTTTCAGTTCAAGGCCAGCCTAGAAGATATGAGAATTTGTGTAAAATAAAAATCGCCCAACAGACCCTTTGTGAGTGAGTAGGGAGGGTTCCCTCAACTGAACTGTGATGACAGCCACACCCACCCGGATGCCATCCCGATCCCTCCTCAATGTTTCTCTGCCTTTAACACTGGCACAGCTGTCTCTTGGCAGGAGAAGCCTCAGCAAACTTTCTGCAGCAGGATACTTTTTGGTTTCCTAGTCCTGTTCAATCCTTAAATAATTCAAAGCACGCAGCCCTTGCAGATCCCCTCAGGCTGGGCACCCTCTCGGGAAGCCGCTGGAATGAGAAGAAAGAGCCTCCTCTCAACCCTGAGTTCAAGAGATGACCAAAGCTTTTAATTTAGTTTGATTGATTTAATATCCTGCATCCTGGGATCTGAGCTTCGTGTGATCCTGGCTGCTCTCCCTGCTATGCTGGAGCAGTGTCTTATGGGCGGACTCAGAACAATAATAAGACACTTTCTCTTCACAACGCACACACAGTGGCCAGGGACCATTTGCAATGAGTGATGGGCCCTGGCGACTGCTAGTACATCACTCCGAGCTGCGCTCTCCTTGCAAATTGGAATCCTCTTGCTGTGGGAACCATCCTCCCTTGGCCTCCCATGGAGGACTATGCTGTGTCATTTTACAGATACAGTTCTGGACAGAGAGCCAGTGCTTTGGAACACCCAAACAACAAGTTGATGCTTGGAGCTACTTGGCACTGTGTGCACAGTTGCACTCAATGGTCTCCTTTTGAATCTGTCCTATACCTCCATGTGGTATAGGACACATGTGAGAATAGTTATCACGAGTTCCCCTCCATTGGCTGCATCTCCACTAGGAATTCCTTCCCTGCCCCAGGGTACCTTCTTATGAGCAGTTATGACTATGCATGGAGACTGCTTTTTCTTACTGCTCACGTCTGCTGACACCTCCAGGAACTGCAGAGGCAACAAATAGTTAGATTTTGCCACCTTGACCCAAGCTTGAGTATTCTGGAAAGGGAGATCCCTAGCTGAGAAAATGCAGCCATCAAATAGGCTGGTAGGCAAGCCTCAGGGGCATTTTCTCGATCAGTGATTGATGTGGGTGGGCCTAGCACACAGTAGGTCCTGGTCCCCTGTATGAGATGAATGGGTATAGTAATTGAAAATTCACTTTGAATTTGGGGATGGTGTGAAAATAAAAACTCCAGGAAGCACACCGCATAGGTTGAGGGTTCAGCATGTGATAGTTGTATGTCAATCCCAGCATGGGGTGGGTGGGAGGAGATGCAACCACATAGAGACTGATGGCCACTTTGATCTGAGTGAAAAGGAAAAGTTGTTGTCCTGGTACCTGTAAGCTGACAGAAACCAGTGCTCCAACCCAGCCAGGGCTTGGGAACCCAGAATTAGGCAGTGAGGGATAGAGGCCCAGGGTGGGAATCCAGGAATGAGAGGTCAGAAGTGGAAGGCCAAGCTAAGGATGGGAGGCTTACTAGTCAAGGTGCTATCCTCAGTTACTAAGAGAGTAACAGACGTGAAAGTCCTGGGAGTTGCCAGTGTCAAGGGACTGGGAGCCAAGCAGGCACAGCAGCAGCACAGGATGCCAAAGGGACCATATCACAGGCATGGGGCTAAGCCAGAAAAGTGTGTGTGTGTGTGTGTGTGTGTGTGTGTGTGTGTGTGTGTGTGTGTGTGTTCATCCTCCTCCAAACCCCCACCCTGTGATGCTTAACTCCTGCATCAACTGCCTGTTTTCTTTTGTATCCGTGGATGGACTGCTTGCCTTGGGATGGACACTGGGAAGGGCTTTTCTGGCTCCTGAGCTGGCTGAGTGCTGGCTTGTATTCTTGCAGGCTGAGGGGCAGTGTGAGACCATGTTGGTTTCCTAAGCAACATCATCCAGGGGGAAAGACTTGTGGACAACATGCCCCAGTCCCATAGGTGTGCAGTCTTTCCATTAGGCTGTGTGGATATTTGTGAAACACACTTTACTGCTTTCCTCTGGAGTTATGTAACTGTGTATGCATGTGCTGTCTGTGCATGTGCTATATGTATGCATGTGCTATATGTATGCATGTGCTATATGTATGCATTGCTCTGTATATGCATGTGCTGTGTATGCATTGCTCTGTGTATGCATGTGTTGTGTGTGCATGTGCTATGTGTATGCATGTGCTATGTGTGTGCATGTGCTATGTGTATGCATGTGCTATGTGTATGCATGTGCTATGTGTATGCATGTGCTATGTGTATGCATTGCTCTGTGTATGCATGTGCTGTGTATATGCATGTGCTGTGTATGCATGTGCTATATGTATGCATTGCTCTGTATATGCATGTGCTGTGTATGCATTGCTCTGTGTATGCATGTGTTGTGTGTGCATGTGCTATGTGTATGCATGTGCTATGTGTATGCATGTGCTATGTGTATGCATGTGCTATGTGTATGCATGTGCTATGTGTATGCATTGCTCTGTGTATGCATGTGCTGTGTATGCATTGCTGTGTGTATGCATGTGTTGTGTATGCATATGCTATGTGTATGCATGTGCTGTGTGTATGCATGTGCTATGTGTATGCATGTGCTGTGTATGCATGTGCTATGTGTATGCATATGCTGTGTGTATGCATTGCTCTGTGTATGCATGTACTGTGTATATGCATGTGCTGTGTATGCATGTGCTATATGTATGCATGTGCTGTGTATATGCATGTGCTGTGTATGCATTGCTCTGTGTATGTATGTGCTGTGTGTGCATGTGCTTTGCATATGGTGTATGCAAACTCTGAACAACTATCCACTGCAGCTATTCAAACTCATTCACACACACACACACACACACACACACACACACACACACAGGGTTGGGAAGACTCAATCCCTTTCTAACTCATTTCTACAATACAGGGACTCTCCCTGAATCTGAAGCTCACATTTTTTTCTTCTGATAAGCTAGCTTGCCAGAAAACCCCAATGCTGGATTAAAGAAATACATGGCCAAGTCCATTTAGGATGGAGAGATAGCTCAGTAGAGTCTGCATTGCTCTTGCAAAGGTCAGTATGCAGCACCCATATCTGGTGGTTTCCAGCCTCCTGTAACTCCAGCTCCAGGGGCTCTGATGCCCTATTTTTGACTCCTTAGGCATCTGTACCCACTTGTGCACAAATGCAGTTTTGTGTGTGTGTGTGTGTGTGTGTGTGTGTGTGTGTGTGTGTGTAAAATCATGCTCGATCATTCTTCTACCTTTATTCATTGAAACAGGCTCTCTCAATCAATCCTGGAGCTGAGTGATGAGGTCTCACTGGCCACCTTGCTCCAGGCAACCCCCTATCTTCACATTCTGAGGGTGGGATACCAGGTAAGCTGCCATGCCTACTTGGTGTTCGTGTGGGTTTTAGGGATCCAAACTCTTGTCCTCTTGCAAATGTGGCTAACAGTTTTAGCCACGAAGCCACCTCCTTAAAGCATTGTGATGAAAATTCCTTCCTTCCACGAAACAGCGTCAATGCTGATGGTCTAGTGGTCATTCGTGCTGCTGTGGCTATGGCTACAGTTTCTGGTCAAGGATACTGACTGTTCCTGGTGGATGCATACAGCAATCTGAGGACCGCTCCTATTCTCTTTGCCCTGCAGCTTCTTGGCTCTGCCTGTGCATCATCGTGACAATCTCTCTTACATTCTAAGAGACTGGAATTTTTACTAGACCTCACAACCAGAGTTAATAATACACCTCGAGGTCACTTAAGACTGCCATCCCACTGTGTACCCAGGCTGTTTGTTTAACCTGCCTTCAAGAGAACAATGTAACAGCCAATTTTATTTGCCTTGGATAAATCTTATTTGCCTTGGATGTCCCATGTTCAACATTTACAATCAAAGTTAATGTGTAGCTGTAATCTTACATTATGTACTCGTCCATGCCCATGACCCGTGAGCGATGCATGTGTATGTGTGCATTATGGTAATACACGCTAGAAACAGCAAATACGATGAAAGCAAACATATAATAAATAGCCACCATAAATGCTGGAGGCAGTCTTCAGATATTACTTGATAATGTTTGTTTATTCTGTGTGTCAGCTGTGGTCAGTTGGAATTAGTTACTTAATCCCTTGTAAAACTCTGTTAAAGATCTCTGTTAAGTCTCCTTCATCCCTTTCCTCTGCGATGCTTCCCATACTGCTTGACAAAAGAGAAAGGAAAGACACAGATACACAGACACAGAGGTGGACAGCATTCCATTCAGGCAGGCAGAGATTCCGGCTCAAGCAACAGAATACACACAGGAGACAAAGGGAGAGAACAGTAGAAAATCCAAATCCAGCTTTGCTCTTGGTAAAGCTGCTCCAGGGGGAAATGCTTCGACTTCTTTATTCTTAATCTGACGCCAAGGCATTATTGGTGGCTCTGAGTCACCAATGTGTTTAAACTGATACCCACCCCTACTCCATTTTCACAGTTGTGTAATATTCCAAAGCTGACAGCTTGGTCCCATTCTGCCTCCATCCTACCCCTGTGGGAGTGCATTGAGGGCCTTGTTCCAACCTTGAAAGGAACTGGCCTCAGTTTCCCTAAAGAGGTAATGTTAGATGGCTGGAAAAAAAAAAACCTTTGGGAAAGGGCTGGTGAAAGGGCTCATTTGGGAAAGTGGCTGTCCCGCAAGCATGAGGGACTGACTGAGTTTGCATCCTCAGAATTCATACACAAAGCCTTGTGTGGTGGGATTCGTGTGGAACCCCAGTGCTGGGGGGAGAAGCAGGGATAAGGGACACATGGGGATGCTGGCAAAGTGACCTAGCCAATCAGCGGGTCCCAGGTTCAGTAAGAGACCCTGCCTTAAAACATAAAGTGGGAAACATCTGACAAGACTTCTGACCTCCACGTATGTAACACACACACACACACACACACACAGCAAAGGAAATATTTTTGGAGTCATTCTCGGAGTCTTGGAATTTTCTCTCTACTCCTGCAGTATGGCTGGTGTTATACATCTGGCTGGCTGACTGGTTGTTTATTTAAAACCTAGGGACTTAACTTTTATTATAGGTTTTAGCACTGTGAATCCCGAGGGCTTTTTTTCTCTCCTTTTATTTCTAAACAGCACCCCTCCCCCAAAGTAAAAAAAAAAATCTTTGCATTCCAAAACTAAAGCCTGGCTCTGTGTGTCGGGCCTATGCAGAGGCGTTCTTGCATATGACTGCATTTAATTTGGGGGTGGGGGAGCTGTGTCTAGTGTCACACTCTCGCCAAATACATTAGTGCGCTGCATTATTTTTACTGCTCTTGTCCAATGTCACTGTCACGATCGTTCCTGTCTTACCAAGTGTTCAGTGCACCTCAGTGTTGGGAGGAATGCTTGCTCGTTGATGGTCTGGAGAAATCACCCTCAACCCCTCTCTTTCCAGCTCCTTGATGGTGGTATTTGGGGTGGAGGAGGGAGGCAAGGTTGTCAAGCCATTTGTAAGATAGTTATGAGTCCATTCTGGAATTCAGTTTCTCCTATAGTAAATTTTGGTGTTTTATGCTTTTCTATAAAATTTCCATTTCATCATAAATATCAAATTTATGAGCACAAAATTGGCTCTAAGACAAAGCTCTCTCCCTCTAAACTGCACTATAATCATGAAAGGCTCCTTCCCCCGTAGTTTCAACTTGAGATTACTCTGTTTACTCAGCTCTGGTCCCCAGAGCTCTGTGTATTCATTAATGTTGTCGAACAAGCTCTCTTGGCCATATTGATTTTTCCTATATTTTGAGTGTTTTATTAATGTATATTCCGAGTTCATAACTTCCTTTCTTTAGGATGTTTTGCTTTGGAATGTGTTGGTAGCCCTGTCTTCTGACTTGCTGTCAATTGACTATGCAGAACGGTTATGATGCTTTCAATTTCCTATTTTTAGGAATAGAACATGGATGCTAAGGTAGCATCCTGTGGCCTTGCCCTTTGGTTCTTCCTTGAATGACACATGGACAAGACTGTTTCAAGCACACATACACTCACCATTTTCCCCCTAGAGCATCTTCTATCTGTCCATTGTGTTCTAATTGTCTCTATTTCAACAACCTTTATCCTCCTATAATCCTAGGTGATTTGGTCCGTCCGAACCTGCAAAGGTATTTTCTTGCCTGTCTCTGAGATTTATAGTCCCCACTTTGAAATGATCAACATTCTAGCTGGAGTTGGTTTTCTAATGAGGCTGATGTCTCCTTCAGCCAAGAATCAAATTTACCAAGATCTGATCAGAGACATTTAACCACATATATCCAAAGGAACATTGTCTATAAGAGTGAGAAACAGCCTAACCTCAAGAGTAGAAGCCATATGTGTGTTCAGTGTGCCCCTCCCTTATCCCCTTCCACTACCACCCTCGCCCCTGCCCCTTTACTGTGCGAAGGTCTTCCCTTTTTAACTTCAGTAACAAGTTCCTGTTCACAGCTATCGCACTACTGCTAATTTGAGATTAACAGCTAGTCCTCCTTTTTATTTTTTTTTTAACATGTCATCTCCTACCATTTGTGGAGCCTTGATTTTATTTATAGTTATTTTGTTTAGGTACATTTTCGAGCTGTCTTTCACAAGGAGCCTATAAGACGGTAAATTGATTTTCTGTGGTTTCTCATGCACAAAAATCACTTTATTTCCTTCGACTTGAATTTTTTTTTCCTCTGGGCTTAAAGTGATAGAATCGGAGCACTTTCAGATGCTTCAGGGTGTTTTCTCTGGGATGTGGGTTGACGTTATGAACTCACCACTCAGACGAGCTGGCTCGTTCTAGAAACCGCTCTTCTCCTGCGGTTAGTGAGCAGGCTTTGATATGGTTTCTTGTTGACTAGAGGTATGAGACTGACTGCTCCAGAACAAATCCAAGCACTTCCACTGATTTTTTTTTTTACCTGCTGTGTCCTGCCCTCCACCCTTTAACCTAAGCATCATGAACTGTCAGAAATGTAGGGGAACTCGTTTGTGTCTTCCTGCAATGTCTGAATTTATTGAATGACCAAGAACTCACAAGCTATGTTGATTTTACTGCATTTATCAAGTACTTCCAATTTCTCTTAATAGCCAGCAGCTGGCAGTCACAGGTTGTTAGCACGCCCAGTGGGGGCGTGACATTCCTGGGGCTCCTTTCACTGAGGTGTTAGGTGTCTGCCTCCCTGTGGGGTCCAGGTGAGGGGGCTGACACTTTCTGTTGGGTTCTGTAGGTTCTCAGACTTGGTTTTTCTGATGTGGTTTAATAAACCTATGTGTTCATATATTCCCAACCTAGTTTCCTAAGTTTATAGGCGGCAACTTTAAACTTTCAGGGATATTGCTGCTCGCTGCTCGCTGCTCGCTTGTCCCTAACTGTTGGCCATACATAGCCACTGGCGTCTCTCAGGGACATCCCTGCCCCGCGTTTTCACTCACAGTGGAACCAAATGCTAGGGGACACAGCCTGAAGCCTCTGTTTCACATTATGCAGTCACTTAGAACACGGCATAGCCTGGGCGCCATAATAAATGTCAGGGACCTGTCAGTCCAGGAAAACCAGCTCTTCTTCCTCCCTCATGAGCAGCCCCTTTTCCTAATCCTGAACTCTAACCTTTCTCTGTATCCACAGTCCACACCTCGAGGGGAGAGAGGACCACTTGCTCTGGTTCACTGGAGCTGCTCTGGTGCTCAGTCATTGGGAACAGGAGGAGGGCTGGGGACCGGGGGCGGGGCATCTCAATGGCTCCAGGTTCCCAGAGATATTGTAATGCCTAACCCTCTCCATGCTTCCTCAGGGTACAGTCTGGGACTTTCCCCTGAATAGAATCCCAGTTTAGCAACTTCCTTTGATTTTGTGGGTGGGGCACACGATAGGAAAGAAACAGGAGACAGAGACAGGCTGTGGTCAGGCTAAACAGGGTTATCAGGTTGCTTGGATCTGGAATCAGCTAAGATCTGGATGGGTTTGCCAGGGAATTTCCAGGGAGGAGAAACTGAAGGAGAAAGACCCTTCCCCCATGGGCAGCACTTTCCAACAGGCAGCCAGATACACTAAGATCCGAGGGGAAATTGGTGCCTCTGCCCCCTGCCAGCCCTCCTCACTGCTGGGTGGTTCATCCTGATGCTGCTATTCTTTGTTGCTATCAAAACCAGCCTCTTCGAATGTCTAATATTGACTGGAGACTGGAGAGTCTTTTTTTTCTCTCTTTCTTTCTCTCTTTCCTTCTCTTTCCTCTTCTTCTTCTTCTTCTTCTTCTTCTTCTTCTTCTTCTTCTTCTTCTTCTTCTTCTTCTTCTTCTTCTTCTTCTTCTTCTTCTTCTTCCTCTTCTTCCTCTTCTTCCTCTTCTTCCTCTTCTTCCTCTTCTTCCTCCTCTTCTTCTTTGAGTTTAATGTATTTTAATAGTAAACTTACAGGAACAACACAGAAGACAGACAACATTAAACATTAAAATCATGTATTTGCATGCAGGGTAACTCAGAAAAGTATAATGAATGGATGGAATCTACTGTATGATAAAAATGCTACAAACAACATTTTGTTGCCATCGATACAAACTTTACTTATTTTTTTTTTATTAAAAACCCAGATGCTGGTATTGTCCAGAAAATTTTAACAGGTTTATTTATAATTGTTATAAAGTTGAACTGTTGAAATGTGTTCACTGAAACATTTTGCTTGCATTTTGCACTTCCATTAAAAATTCAAATGAAAGTGGAGAAACTGCCAGTGCCTGAATCTGTCCCCTATGTCTCCACTCACAATCATATATTTAAGTACCTTTGACCCCAAGGAAAAAATATCTAACATTCAGAACTACTGATAACAGGAAGAAGAGGGGACATTCTCCCCCACCCCCTTGAGAATGGAGTGTTTTCTCTCCTAGTGGACTCTGAAGCACGTTCTCTGGGTATGTGGCGTGCTAGCTGGATGTCTTTCGGCATAATTGCTACATGTTTGGCATGGATAACACACAGGCTGGTATCTTCAAAAAGACCAACCAGGTAGGCCTCACTTGCCTCCTGCAGAGCACCAATAGCAGCACTCTAAAAGCACAGATCTGTTTTGAAGTCCTGAGCAACTTCTTGCACCAGACCCTGAAAGGGGAGCTCACAAATCAGAAGTCGGTGGACTTCTAAGTGTCACAGTACTAGGCCTGTAATGATGAGGTTTCTTCACCCCTCCAGTAGAGGGCGCACTCTTGCGGGCAGCTTTTATAGCCAGTTGTTTCCTGTGTGATTTACCACCGGTGGATTTGCAGGCAGTCTGCTTTGTAAAAGCCATGGTCGGGACACCTCCTTACTTACCCCGCTTCTCCTTCGGCTGGAGCTCGACAAGCGAGAGGCAGTGCTGGCATTAGAGAGTGGCAATGTCTCTGTGATGATAGAGCGGCTAGAGACGCTTAAGGAATCTTCCAGGCCCAGAGAACCAGACTGGAACTATTAAAGTACCCAGGCTTGTATACTGAGCAGTTACCAGGTTCTCAGCTTTCCAATATGCAGATGGTCATTGTGCTGAGCCCCATTTGTTTGTAAGCCATCATAGTAAATTCCCTTTCGAAAACTCTGCCTAATACACAGAGACAAAGGAAGACAAAGAGACCGTGAGTATGTTCCCTGTGTCCTCTCCATTCCGATCTGTCTCTGCAGTTGTCTCCCTCTGCCTTTCTCTTCCGCCCATCATCTAGTTCATATTGTGGTAAGAGATAACTCTATTGACACGCCAGCCAGCAGATCTTGGCTAACACGGCTTCGCTTTTGAGGAGATTTGGGACCAGACGTTGCCACATCCAGGCTTCCTTGGCATTACTGTAAGAACAAGCCCTTCAAAGGAGGTAGTGAGATTATGCTGTGATGGTCCAGCCTGGGCTACCTCTGCCACCTCTGCTCTACCCCAGGCTCTTGCAGGGATTGCATGGAGCTTAGCATGAGTCGCATGGCTGGTCTTAAGCTCCCAGGCTCCTCACCCTTTTTCCTGAAGCCTCTGGCTGTTAGCTCTATTGGCAATTACATCATCCATCTGCGACCAGAGTGTTCAGGTTTTACCCCAACTTACCCAATCCCTGGCAGCACACACTGTTCTTCTGGGCATGTATTTTCCACTCACAGCCCCATTCATCCATGGACAGGGCTCAGGGTCCCCCTACTGAGACACTGAACCCACTCTGATTGGTTGAGCACTCTCTGGGGCACTACCTCAGTGCCTATGAAGCAGCTACCCAAGTTTGGGTACTTTGATCCAGACGCTACTTCATGATGGTTCTGGAGGCTGGGAGGGCCAGGCTTGGGTCACCTCCATCTGACCTTTCAGCCTCATCCCGGGCAGAGGATGGGAGAGGAAGAAGAGAATGCGAAGGTGCAAAGGGGGGCAGCTATAAAGAAGAAAGAGGATGCTTTCTACCCTTGTGACAAGGGCCTGAATGTATGTCTGGGGAACCCTCCTGTCCTCTCCTTCTCTGTCTCCAACACCTCTGAGTTTCCAGTTCAGAGACCTCCAGGGCTTCAGCATCTACCTTCATGAAATTCTCCCTTCCACTTCATTGTATAAGTATGTAATCACAAGGGGGTGGAGGGTGGCGAGCAACCTGCCAGAGGTTGGGCCAGAACTGAATCCAGGCCTTTTACTCTCAAACCCACCTCCTAGCCACTGCTCTGTGTTACATCCAACAAGCCAAGGCCAAAAAAATGCATGGGGTTTGAGGTTGCTTCCTGAATTTTTCAAAACACTATAAAAGTTTAATACCGAAAAGCATTAAAAACTCCCACAAAATACTGTCTGTCTCAACCCTGGGATGTGTTTCCTCCCATAGGACCAGAAGGAGAATCATTCCTTGAGTTAAGGAACATATGTATCTGGCTTGTCTAGTGAAGCCTGATAATAAAGCAAATTAAAGATTGAAGGTCCAGACTGGCGCCCTCTTAGAGGTGGGGCTCAGCTTTCTGGCTCCCACCCTAGCCCCTGCTTCTCCCCTCCATACTTCTTCAGCAATACCTGCTAGGAACTCAAGACACAGAGATGGGATCCCTGAGAGCAGCATTACTGCAATATGTCTTAAGCAAATGCTTGAGTGCTTAGTGGCTTTGCTAAAGAGCTAGAGTAGGAGGAGTTGTAGCCATCAAGCTGTGGTCTATACCAAGGCTGCTTTTTTGTCTCCAAATTCTGATAAAGCAATTACAATAGAATTGTGGGAAACTGGTGGGAATAAGGATGCATACCACCATAACACGTCATAAAGGGGGCAGTGAGATCACTTCTTCCTTCCATGTGCTGGGGCTCTCTTCCTAGAACTTCATCATGCCATTGCTCATTAAAGAAGGGTTTTAGCTAATGAGGTGATACGGGTAGACTCTAGATAGCAAGGATGATGTAATGAGGATAGGACACATGTAGGGGCTGTAGAGATACCTGCCATACGATCATTAAGGCATAAGTTCAGGACTCCAGAACTAGTGTAAACCTGGATGCATACTGTGGGTGTCAACAGTGTTATTGCTCCTGTGTGGAAGTGGGAGGTAGAGACAGGAGAACCCCCAAGTCAACAAGTCTAAAATACACAGCAGAAAATCAACAAGGAGACTCTGTTCCAAACAAGGTGGAAGACAAGGGTTCTTTTGTTTAGGTTTCCACTATTCTGGAAAGTAACCATGACCATGACCCAAAGCAACTTGGGGAGAAAGGAATTTATTTAACTTCATTGTTTACATTCCATAGTGGAATGAAGTCAGGTCAGGAGCTCAGAGCTCAGGTCAGGAATCTGAAGGCAGAAGCCGAAACACAAACCATGGAGGAACACTGCTTACCAGCTTGCTCCTCGTGGCTTGCTCAGCTTGGTTTCTTATCTAATCCAGAATCATTTGCCTAGGGATGGTGCTACCCATGGTGGGCAAGCCCTTCCACATCAATCATTAATCAAGAAAATGCTCCCATAAATATGCCATCGTTCAATCCAGTGGAAATGTTTTCTCAATTGACCTTTTTTTCTTCCCAATAAGTCTTGCTTATGTCAAAGTGATGAAAACTATCCAGGGTGAGGACCCATATGCAAGGTTGTTAATGTGGACCCTATATTTGTGTATATACCCGCACTCACATATATGCATGCACATACAAGTACTCCATACATGCACAAATACATCACACAGAGGGACAGACTAACAGAGAGTCAAAGACTGACAGAACAGACACATGTCCGAGGATGGTCATACAAGACTACAGAGAGAAGACAAAGTCTTCAAGAAGACCAGTCCCATGGACCTTGAACTTTTAGCATCCAGGCTGTAAGATGGCACATGTCCTTTGTTTAAGCCACCTAGCAACTTTATGGCAGCCTCCTTGAAAAGTAAATACAAGCCCTCTCAGAGGTTCCTGCAGGAGGGAACAGCACCTATTCTCCTTCCCCTGTAGAGAAAGTCATTGTTAGAAGAGGCATCTGATTTTGTAGGGCAAGCAAAAACTAGACAAGGACTCCATTAGGAAGAAACAATGAGGTCTGGAAGTTCAGTGACAGGTAGATTCCAGAGGCAGAAAAGTACTGGCAGCAGAGACATCTGCGGGACACCAGGATACCACTCAGAAGGTAATGCAAAGGGGAAGTTGAGGGTACTATGACCTGATGCCATGTCCCAGGATCACTTTGAGGCTTAGAGGACAGTATCCACCTGTGACCTGGCCAGTGTAGAAAAATCACTGCATTGCACTGCAAGATCCCAATAGATTTCAGCCACACTTGATCCACCCTATCCTAGATCCCTCTACAGGAGGATAAAGCCATGAAGTTCTAACCCTTGGGGACCATGAAGAGTGTCATGAATCCCCAGGGTCTCCAGTCACTGACATCCCACCCAACCAAGCCATCACCTCTGCTCTCCCAGCTCCATCATTTCCCTATACTCTGTATATCCTCTCCTCTATTGCACATGTGAGGAAACCCAGCCCAACGCAATCAGGACCTTGTAGTCCCTTGTCTCACAATGAGTTCCCAGGTTGGCTCCCTGTCTTAGCCATATCCCTTCCCTTGTTCCCTAAGGTGTCACTGAAGCCCATGGGGACTGTTGTGATCCAGCCCTAAGCAGGGATTTCTTGGTCTTTGAAACCCTTCAGCTGGGAGGCAAAGCAGTTGTCACTAAGCTCACCTTGTCCCCATTTTCAATATCTGTGGGTGGGCAAGCTTCCCACCCTGTAGCTCCTGAAGCTCCCTATAAGTGGAATTGCCTCCCCCCCCCACATCTCAGACACCTGTGTTCCTATTCTTTTCTCTAAGCATCCCCGCTTCTCCCCCCACACCTGTCTCCTGAATGTCCCTTTCCCCAAGCCACTGAGTCTCCTCCAACTTCCTCTGAATATCAACATTTGCTACTACTTCTGCCTCTTAAATATTTGTTCCTTTCACTCAAGCCCTCCCTGGTACTTGTCCCTTTTACCCAAGCCTTCCATTACTGAGGCCACCTCGTGAGGTTTTCTGTCTGTCAGTACACCCCCCCCCCCCGCCTCCCACATCCAGCTTAAAGGCTGCTCTGCCCAGAACCTGGCTCCCAGCTTGAGATGTGTGGGCTGATCTCATCTCTCTGTCCACGTGACCCTGGTCTCACCGGTGTCATTTCTAATGTGTGAAATAGTAACTGATAAACCTGTTACATTCCTTGTAAGATTGGAATGGCTCAGCTCATGTGAAAAGCATGGAATGGCATTTGGCACATCTCAAACAAGCAATTGATGCTAGGTGCAGTTATTGGACAGCATGACTGAACTACTGCAACACTACAGATATCTAAGACACTGCCTTCCCCTCTCGCACTGCCATGTTGAATTAATCCAAATCCTTAAATGTGGTTCATTCCCTTAACCACTTCCCATTCAGCAACTAGCTGTTTCTCCTGCCATAAGCAGATACTGTCCATCCTACACATACCTGCCACTGGGTCCTTCCCCACTTAATTTACATATAATTTAAATGTCTCTCCACCTGCCTGATATCTACCCCTTTGTCCTGTACCCAAGGCCCAGCCCATTCCAGGAGTCACAGTGCAAACATTAGGAGACCACATCCTGTTCAGACACCTAAAGGCAGATTACAAGGAACATTGCTCTTATCAGGATGTCACTCACTACATGCAGCCTCAACGCATGCTGGAAAGAGTGGAAGGATGACATGCGGACTGCCTCTAGGCCTGATGCAAGACATGAGACCGGGCTCCAAGGTTGACATATAGCAACAAAAACCAAAAACCAAAAAGACCTCAGCCTCTGCTGGAGAACAAAGCAGCTTGAATTTTCAGGACATCAAGGTTTGCAGGAGAGCAAGTGTTCGGGGTGCTGTCTATGGTGCTGAATAGAATCCACCTCATCCACCGAGGAAGAGCTTGTCTTTGCATTCAGAGACTATCTCTCCATGCAATTCTGTGGGCATTCCCTGAGGCTAGGAAAGGGATGTTTAATATGCAGCATGCTTCCCACAGTCCCCTATTCTAGGGATGGGGGGGGGGACACTGGCCTCTCCACGATGGGGAGGTGGCCGTCTTCTGAAGCCATCCTGGCTGGCTTACTCAGAAAGTGATTTCCCCCAGGATCAGATAAAAATGTGTCTGTGCAGCCCTAGCCAGGCTGTAGCAGAGAGATATCCTCGGCCCCACTCACGGTTGGCAAATCCCACAGATGGCAACTCGATCAAACGGCAGTGTCTGGACTAAGCTCCTTATCACGCCCCATCTGTGGGGGCTCTTGAAGTATTTCTGTGGGAGGATAGCATCCTCTTCTCAGGCCTCCTTCTGCTCACCAAATTCCAGTTACCCCACCAGGAGGAAGCTCAGCTTTTGTTCAAGCCCTAGGCTTTGGGTACAGGCAAGTCTCACCTAGGCAGTGTGGCTGCCTGTGCCTGCTTAGGGCTCATCTGCCAGCCCCCTGGGAGCATGTGAGGGGACATGCAGATGAGATGGGTGGTCTCTTTGTGTCTGAAAAGTGTAACTGCTTAGTTACACTATAGAGAATCACCCAGCTAGGAAGAGACAGTTAGGACCTGTGACTTCTCAGGCTCTCTTGAGCACAAGTCATCCACAAATATTTTCAACCTTTGGTGAAATATTCACTTCATTTGTCTCTCCACTATTATTGGATTTCTACCGGCAGTCTTGGGATGCATGAGGTAGGCGAGATGATTCCAGCCTTTAAGACACCATATAAAGACTTACTGGAGGTTTTAAGTTGTGGTTATTTCCCAGGGACTGTAAAAAAAAAAAAAAAAAAAAAAAGGGTTGATTTTTTTTTCCCCCATCTTCCAATCCTATTTTGAGAAGCTGCAATGCCCTTACATTTTTAATCCAGGAGCCTGGAGCTTCATAAGCCCCACCATGCTCCTGGTCCAAGCAGGTGTAGAATCTGGATACTGTCAGAGAACCCCAGAGCCAGTACTCTGCATATAGCCTGACAGAAATAAAGCACATGATAATTAATTCAGAAGGAATTTCTTTCAAGGTGCCTTAAGCAGAATATTTTGACAATTCCTCCCTCTCCTGAAGCAACCTTTCAGCCCTGGTAGGGTGCTTCTGGGGACACTTCATGTCACTTTGGTCAACAGGGCTCAGTAAATGGTATCCCTTATATGTTTATGGGCTAGAAGGGACCTGAGATCCATAGGCAGGCTCAGGTATAGAGGGGCAACCATGCTTCACACTGACCTGTGGTGTCTCTGGACCTCTTAGAGGCTGCCCTAATATAACTTCTGTGCATCCAGCATGAAGCCCTGCCATGTGCCCAGCTTCCACGACTCATGATAGATGGATTCTGGTCCTACCTCCGCCAAGGGCTGAGAACCCAACACATTTGGCAACTGGTGTCAGCCACACTCTGACTTAGCCTTGTCACATGTTCAGAATCTCAGATAGCACGGTGTCCACACAGGACTCTCTAGTACCCGCCTGGGTGTCTCCGGAGCATCGGAGAAGAGAGGATGGAAACCTGGAAAGGGCTGCTTGTGTGTCACTCACAGGCAGCTGCTGCATAATAGCAGGCACCTACTTACAGAAGGGGATAGGAGCCTCTCGGGCAGAGCAGAGATACATACACCAATAAAGCTGTGAGGAGCTGGGGATGCAGAAGGGTCTCCAATACAGGCATTCGGCAGTCCCTGAGCTCTTTCTGTGGCGGTGTGACTTGCCAAGAAAAGCAGAGCAGTCACAGATGATAACAGCCAAGCAGCAAGAAACTCCTTTGAGGGCTTGTCTCCCT